>NC_045455.1:18009123-18246145 GCF_002776525.5 Piliocolobus tephrosceles | reverse complement strand
AAAAAAAAAAAAAAAAAAAAAGAAATAAAAGCACAAGTTTGTAAAAATAAATGTGGAAGGATGTATATGGTGGCATTAACTTAATGTTTTCTTTTTTTTAATTTGGCACAAAAAGGTGCTTATAAGTGCTCTACTTGTTTCTGAACATTTATTTCTCTTCATATTTAATTCCTAAGCAAATCTTATCTCCTTTACCTCCAAAACATGTTCTAGATCTGTTCAGTCCTCTCTACCAACATTGTTTTTCCTAGTCAATAAACATAGATCAACCTAAGAAAAATTGTGTAATACTCTTAATTTTGGATATATCATAAATATGCTACAATTTTAAAAAATATTTTACTATAATTAACAAATAGTATGAATTACAGTAGAGATTTAATGTTTAATTTCAAAAAGATTCCACATATTCTGACAAATGTAAACATATTTACAGTAACTTTTCTTACAATCACTGGATTACTTTGGTTTTTGGTTTTATTGGCAAGAGTGATTTGTGAAAACTATGACTAGATGAACATTGGAGGAAGCATTCCCAAGCATTATACAGATAATTTTAGTTTTGCACATTTTTTTCTGTCTAATGTTACCTTCTTTGTTATAAAATTATCTTTTTTTCAAGGAATGCTTCGTAAAGCTTAGTTCTAATATTACAGAATTCATAGTTATGTAATTAATCTCAAAATCACTAACCATTGAAGACCCTTGCTACTTTTGCTTCCTATAACACGAAGTCTATCATCTCCTTGATAATTTCTAATTTCCATCCTTAGAACTTCTTCAGCTCTGCTACTTTTTCCTTAAGACCAGGGTCATAGGCAGCACACTGGTGATAACTCACAGTCTAGACATATTGCATTTTGTTTACAATTTTGTGTAAATAGTTGTTATTTTCTATGTTCAGCATCTTGCTGGCTGTCTTGGGTACAGCACCTCAATTGAATGTCTTCACCTGCATATTTGTGGACATTGAAATCATCTACCATTTTTCAGAGACACTACCTTGTGATATAAAAAAACACAAGTCAAAAAAAAATCGAAAGGAATTTCTGAAGGAGCCTCTCTTCACTATTCCGCTGTTGTTAGAATAATGAGTAACACTGGTATGACATTCTACAATTTACAAGAACATTTATCTGCTTCACGAAAACTCAAAACAAAGCTTTGAGACTACCTGGATCCTAACCACTTTACAGATGAAGATAACTTACATAAAAGTTATGGGGTTTCCTGGATCTGAATCCTTTACTCTTCACATTATTTTGCCTTCCCCAAAACTAATCAAGGACTCCGTTTTTTTTTTTTCTTTCTCGAAATTATTTCCTCCATATTAGTTTTCTTTGGAATAGACGACTTTTAAAAAGTCCTCCTTAGTATATCTTCAGGGAATCACAAATTCACTCTGCTATTTATAATTCATGAGTTTCTCTAATGGTAGCAAGGCAGCATATACAGGTGAAGTATTAAGTATGTACTTGATATTACTTAACACACATACCCCGTGTAAAAATACTGCTGGTGTACAGTGTGTGTGTTGGTGACTCCGGAGGAAGTGGCCGTGAACAGGCTTAATGCCGCATTGAGTAACTTCAACCTCATCTTGCTCAGGTTCGTATCTCTCTTGAATTTCCCATGGTAAGCGCAAGATGCAGGATCCGTCCTCACAGTTTTTTGCTTACCAGTTGACGTTGGCTGCATTCAGGAAAGCCTCCCTCTCTTAAGCCACCGTGCCTTCCTGGTCTTTTCTTCACAGAGTTTTCCACAATCGCTCTTTTTCTGGACACGCTGGTTTGCTGAAAGTCGGGGTGGCGAGGCCCAAGTTTCCAGGCCAATTACCTACCTGCCTTAGAGCAATTACGCACTTCTCTCTGGTTGTCCCTGAAATGGTCTAATCATCAGACCGCCCTAATGAACGCCCAGCTTCTCCTGATCTTTTCTTGCTTATGGCTCAGTTCAGACAGTATTTGTTCCGGGACTCTCAGCGGGAGGCGGTGTTTACCGGCTCACTTGAGACCTCAATTCCAGGCGCTCTGCAGTTGCCCTCAGACGCCCTGGGACCGTGTTTGGCCTTCCCATTCGGACGCTGCGGCTGCGCTTTCCTCTCCTAACATCACGCTGGCGAACCTCGGAAGGATCAAATTGTCCCACTCGCCAACCTAGCGCGCCGGTCCCGGCCCAAAAGGGCCTTTGCAGCCTGCGCATGCGGACTCGGCGACCGCCACAGACTCCCCGTCTGCTTCCCTCCGAGCGGCCGCGGCGGTTTGGAGCTTGCTGACAGCTCTGCGACCGGCAGACGCAGCCTCGTCTCGTGCTTCCACGTTATCCTATCAGAGACGGGGCGGGGCGGCGGCCTCCGCAGCCTATCAGCGCGAACCACGACCCCGGCGAGCCCGGGAGGAAAGCCGCCAGAAAGAAGGCGATTGGACAGCGGCGGCGCTCCGGGGCGTAGCGTCGCCCGGGCCCCGCCCACCGCTGCCTTCCTCTGCTGGGCTCCAGAGCCACTGAGGCCTGAACGAGAGCCGACCGGGGCGGGCGCAACTGCTGCCAGAGCGCCGGCGCGTGCTGGTGGGCCACACTCTTCCTTCTCTTCACTTGCGAGCCCTTGGACATGGTGGCCCCCGGCTCCGTGACCAGCCGGCTGGGCTCGGTGTTCCCCTTCCTGCTAGTCCTGGTGGATCTGCAGTATGAAGGTGAGTCCTGCCCTGCCCCGGCCGGGAAGTGGGCTCCCGGACCAGGCCCCCCGCGCTTTCCCGTTTGCGCCCGGGCGCGTGTCCCGGGGCGGCTCGGGAGGTGGGGTGAGCCCTGGGGGAGCCCGCGGCCTGGCTTGGGCCTGAGCCCACGCCCGGTTCCGGGTTTGCCTGGGGTAGAGTCGAGGGGACCGGAGGCCGCGGGGCCGGGACAGCGGGTTTGGACTAAGGAAAGGGGCCGCAGCAGTCGGAGGAGGCGGGGTGCGCCCCGTGGCGGGGAGCGGGGGCACGGGGCTGCGACTTCAGGACGTCCTGGGACGCGAAGACTTGGGCAGCCTTCGGGTCCCGGCCTCGCTTGGGACCCTTGCTGGGCGCCTGGGGACACTGTCAGTCATTGGTGCTAGGAGGAGGCACCAAGGTGGCCAAAAGACTTCCTTCGCCCTGGAGTTCTTGGGTGGGGTAGGAGTGTCATGTCCGGCTGGGAGTTGGAGGGGACAGTGTTGACTATTTAAGAAGTGAGTAACCATCCCCATTAAGATGCACTGTCGTGTGGAGAAATTGTTAGTTTGGTGCAGTGAGGAGCGCTGTTGGAATTCCACCTCCCGGACGGCCAGGCACTGAGTTTGTGGTTTTACAACTCCCAGCATGGTGTCATTCAACGTATAGCTGGCATTACTTTTCCAAGTTCGCTGTAAAAGGTTCCCTTAAAAAGATATGGGCGATTAAATTCCTCTTCAGTCCTGCAGACTGGAATGTTGGCTACTCCAGAATAGCGAAAATAGAGGACTGTCCTGTCTTAGATGGCAGCGGGGAGGAGTAAGAATTAAAGCTGATAGTGCCGATTTAACGAATGCTTCTGACGCGGTTACTGTGCGAAATATTCGAGTGTAATGACACATCACGTGCACTGATGTATTTTCATCCCCGTAAAAAGGGCTAGTTGTCAAGGAGGTCAAATTAAACCTTTGAGTATTCCGTTCAAAGGGAGCGAGGAACTAAAAGTTGGGAATTGTTTATAGTGAATTCTTCTGAAGGTTCTCAACCTTTTTCTTTTCTTTTTTTTTTAAAGTAGTACTCCCCAGTTTTTAGGTCTCACCCACAGCAATGGGCTTTTGCTTTTGCTTCCCCCGGTAACCATATTTTTTGAACCCCAAATCAGGACACGTAGTGTGGCAACATTGGGACAAAGAATTTGACAGTGAGGCTGCCCCCAGAAAATCTAGGGGATTGGATTGTACCACTTTAATATGGGTCACATAATATATGTTCTTTTGCATTTTCAAAAGCTTCATTCGTCCTGCCCCCGCACCTCCCACCCGTCATCTCTATTATTTATCTCCAGTTATCATTTATGATTTATTTTGGACACTTAAGAGAAAGTTGCCTATGTGCTGTTTAATGGTGATTTTTTTTTTTTTTAAGTTACAGAGGTGCACAATTTTGAATGATTGCTTTTCCCACTACTTTGTGAACCATCTTTTTAGAATTGCTGTTCTGTATATGAGTCTGTAAGGACTCTTAACTCTTCATTTCCCTCCTGTGGTATTTTCCATAAGAAAACCTCATTAGAGAGCTTTTCTGTGTAGGAGGCACTGGTGACATTTTTCAGAGGAGTGCCAGAGTGTCTTCTTTAGAACTATTGTCTTTGTAAAGTAGCAGGGACTTGGTACAGGTAACAGAAAAGGAAGGAAAGAAAGGAGCCTTTCTGTAAGCTATCTCTTATTTATGAAAGCGTGTGGTATTATTCCTGCTTTACAGACCAGGGAACTGAGGCTCCAAAGGTTTTACTAACGTTCACTTTGTGTGCATGCTGGAGACAAAAGTTAAGTAGTTGACAACATCATGTGTGTCCGAGCATTTTTAAGTGATGGCAGCTGAGAAAAAAACCCCAGCACTTTTTTGTAATTAACAAGAAGGTTATTTCCTGGGAGGTTTAATACAATGGTTCTCAAACTTGAGTGTGCATCAGAATCGCACATGGAGGGGTTTTAAAACAGAGCGCTGTACCCCACTTACAGAGCTTGATTCATTAGATCTTGATGGTACCTGAAATTTTGCTTTTCTGTAAAGACCCCGGATGACCACACCTGAGTTACTGGTGTAATAAATTATATAGAGGAGTTAAATTAGGTGTCTGCTATGTATTTGACACTGGATTTGGTGATGGGGATATAAAGGTAAGAACTCTGTCTTGAATTAGCAAACTGTTAGCCCCTGTTTTCCCAAAGAAATTCTGTCTGGATTCACTAATCTCATAGTTCTCTGGGAGGCAAATGGTGCTACTGCTAGGCCTGAGGCTTAATAAAATTGTGTTGCATTAAGGATTTTTGTTAAATAGGTAGATTTTAGCTGCTCTTGTCACACAAAAAGTAATTACGTGAGACGATAGATATATTAATCTGCTTCACTCTTGTTAATCTGCTTCACTATTGTAACCATTTTATCTGTGTATATCTCATAATACGATGTTGTAAACATCGAATGTATACAATACAATTCACTTTTAAAAAAAGAAATGAAGGAGAATGGTTATGAGAGAAGTGAATGTGGAACTAAGAGTGGCACAGGATGGAGAAGAGATGACCTAGTTTTTTTCTGATTTTGAAATATTTGTCTGTTTTCTTCTAGATTTTTCTGTTAGTTGTCATCCAGAGACAGAAAGTATATATCATGAATTGAAAATTTGAGTCTTTTAGCACCCGCCCTTCTCAAAGGCCTTTGAAAGAGTGAAGTCAGAAGCACTAGATGAAATCGAATTTTTGGAATAGAAAGAAAACTTTAGTAGTATCTGCTTTAGTATTCTCATATTACAGATAAGGAAGTTATTTCATTTCTTTGCTAATGGTTTGTCCTGTTGGTGACTTGAGTAGCAACACAGCCTGGGAACCAAACCTTTTTTCTGTTATCATAGTTTTATCTCTTTTTCGTCCTTAACATGCTATCTGGACTCAATTTTTCTTTTTTTTTTTTTTTGAGGCGGAGTCTCGCTCTGTTGCTCGGACTGGAGTGCAGTGGCCGGATCTCAGCTCACTGCAAGCTCCGCCTCCCGGGTTTACGCCATTCTCCTGCCTCAGCCTCCGGAGTAGCTGGGACTACAGGTGCTCGCCACCTCGCCCGGCTAGTTTTTGTATTTTTAGTAGAGATGGGGTTTCACCGTGTTAGCCAGGATGGTCTCGATCTCCTGACCTGGTGATCCGCCCGTCTCGGCCTCCCAAAGTTCAATTTTTCTTTATTTCACTGAGCTGTTTAAACCATATATTTTGGCCATAGGGAAAAGAATAGTTAAAAATATACAGTTGAAAATCTATATGTATAAAATATTGTGATAATTTTTATTTGAACCTAAGCTATTAGAGGTATGTTTTGTCTTTTCTAGGATTTTCTTGACATTATCTAAATAGGGAAAGAATAAAGTAGCAAAAATGAGAGACTTTAAGTAATTTATATAAATTAAGTATCATAAAAGGTGGTCACATGTTTTCTAGAATTATTTTAAATTCTTCAATAAGATAGGCTATAGGTAGCAGTGGTATCAAAGTTCCAGGTCTCTTGACTAGTTAGTATTTGCTGAGAGACTGCCTGGAAATGCAGTGGTTTTCATTCTGTGGAGCAGGGGCCATTGTTCTGGGAGGGAATGCACTGTATTAATTAGGTTTTATTTTTCCGTATGAAGTTAATTAATTGTTGTTAAGTTTAATTTCTACTGCTGTGGTCTGTTTTGATTAATGTCCTACAGTTAATCTTTGTTTATATGGAAATATCATGGGAACCCATTCACCTGCTCTTCAGAACTCAACCATAGATTTATTTTTCTTTCCATATCTTTAGAAAGCTACTTAAAAAAATTAAATCTGATGAGTTTGTATCATTTGGAGTTCTGGAATATGGAGAAGATTCATTTAATCAGTCAGCAAAGGCTTTTACTAACTACATTACTCTTTGGTGAGATATATATACATAGCATAAAACTCATGGTTTTTGCTCTTGAGTTTACAGACCACTTGGGGTTTAAGACATGCATTTGTGAAGCATTCATGTCCTCTTTTTCTCCTTTCTCACTTTAGAGTGAGTGGTCCATTATTGTAGTTAGTGCACTGCAAATGCCCATTTATTTTCTGGCCCCTGTAATCTTCTGTTTTACTCACCTGCCAAAACCCAACACTGGTTAAATTCAACTTGGCCAACTCTTTTTATACCTTATAGGTAAACACGGATGGAGGAAAATGAAGACAACTTGGCTGATTAGTCTCATTTATCTTTATTTTTATTTTCAACTTTTTTTTTTGAGACAAGATCTTGCCCTGTCACCCAGGCTGAAATGCAGTGACATGATCCTAGGTCAATATAGGCTTGACCTCCTGGGCTCAAGCAGTCCTCCCACCTCAGCCTCCTGAATAGCTGGGACCACAGGTGTGCACCACCACATCCCCTACTAAGTTTTTAAAATTTTTTGTAGGGACAGGGTCTTCTATGTTTGCCCACGCTGGTCTTGAACTCCTCGGCTCAAGCAATCCTCATGCCTTGGCCTCCCAAAGTGTTGAGATTACAGGCGCGAACCTATGCGCCTGGCCCTGATTAGTCTCATTTTAAAGAAATAATCTCAGTTGGAAATGCACATTAAATACTGCTAACACTCTTACAATTCTTCACTATGTCTATTCTTGAAAATCAGTATTTCAAACATTTTCCTCCCTCCTTAAGCCTCTAATTTAAACTCTCCTTTCCTCTCTCCCCTAACTCATTCTTTTAGACCTTATCTTTATTGAGAAAATGAAAGCCATCACAAGGCAAGTTCTTCTTTCTACCTCAAAATTCAGTAGCTTATCTACATTTGTACCTATTCTGCTACTTTTTCTCGTATTAAATAACATACATTAGATGTCTCTATCCCCAGATAAATCTAATCTGTGTAATTACACCCTCGATTCCATTTCTTGTCGCCTTCTGAAAATGTTGCTCCTACAATTGTATCTTTGCGCTGCTATAAGAAAATACCACAGACTGAGTAATTTATAAAAAGATTTCTATCTGAATTTTGGAGGGAACGTTCAAACAGTAGTAGATGCTGAACTTCCTGCTCTATCTTTCTTTGGCTAGATTCCAGTGTCTTCTGTGTTTCTGCTACAAGACTTCTTTTAGACTCTCCCCCACCTTGCTAGAGTCTTGGCTTAGCCTTCTGTTTTTTTTAAAAAAAGAATCTTAGGGCTTTCCTCATTCCTCACATTCTAAGTGTTCCAACCTGAATAACCGTCTCTATCTCTGGGATTGCTATCTGGTCTGGGTCTGCCACCGCCTTTGCTTGAACTTTAGTATCTTTGACTATGAGTTCTTGCCTCCTTTAGTCTGGTTTTTCCAGTCTTGATTGTAACTCACATCATACCTTTAACCCCCCACCTTTAAGTTTAAAAAAATCCTTATTTTCTGCTCTCCAAAATATAAGGTATTCTAATACTAATTTCAGTGAAAGACATAGTTGACTACCTTTTTCCCTGCCCTTGCTGCTTATTTTGCTGACTTAGGATCACTGCTTGTCTAAGGAGAAACCTATTGTCTGATGCTGATTAGGAAATGGCATGATGTTTGGTTGTCTTACCTCTCTGAAAATAATTTTTACAGACCATGTGGCAAAGGAATAAAAATTACCTGTGGCTCAAAAGAGAGTTGATTGCAAAAACAGCCAATAATTTGCAAATAATTTGATTTTTCAGATATATGTCTTTATGAATCATTGATCATATGTTTGACTTGATAATTGTTATGTATTTTAGATTTTATTCTGATGAATTATAATACATTTAAATAAAAAGACAAATAGTTAAATTCACTCAACAAATATTGCATACACACTATGTGTGGGATACTGAATTAGGTGATACAAAGAAGAATAGATAGCTCCTCCTCTCAAACTTCTTTTGATGAGTTTTGTGGGGTTGGGACTTTGAGAAGCAGGCAAATTGTGAAAAGCAATGTATAGAGACAGTGACATTGCAAAGTGAAGTCATGTACCTGTGAGTGTGGAAATGCAAAATAAATAGGAAGATTGAAGGAGCTTTTTTTACCTCTCTCAAAACAATACAGTGTGAGGGATGGTTTCACAAAGGAGCCAGCATTTGAGGGCAGAATCTTTTTTTTTTTGTTTATTTTATTTTAGATTCAAGATACACATGTGCAGATTACATGGGTAAATTGTGTAATGGTGGAGTGATGTGGTTTAGATCTGTGCCCCACCCAAATCTCATGTTCAGTTGTAATCCCCAGTGTTGGATCTGGGGCCTGATGGGAAGTGATTGGATCATGGGCTTGGTTTCTAATGGTTTAGCACCATCCCCTGGAGCTGTTATTGTGATAGAATTCTCACAGGATCTGGTTGTTTAAAAGTGTGTAGTATCTCCCCGCGCCTCTTCCTCTGGCTCTGGCCATGTGAAGATGTGCCTACTTCTCCTTTACCTTCTGCCATGATCATAAGTTTCCTAAGGCTTCCTCAGCCATGCTTCATGTAAAACCTATAGAAACGTCAGCCAATTAAACCTCTTTTCTTTATAAATTACCCAGTTCTGGCCACGCCTGTAATCCCAGCACTTTCGGAGGCCGAGGCGGGTAGATCATGAGGTCAGGAGTTCAAGATCAACCTGGCCAAGATGGTGAAACCCCATCTCTACCAAAACTACAAAAAAAAAAAAAAAAAAAATTAGCCAGGTGTGATGGTGGGCACCTGTAATCCCAGCTACTAGGGAGGCTGAGGCAGATAATTGCTTAAACCCAGGAGGCGGAGGATGCAGTGAGCTGAGATTGCGCCACTACACTTGAGCCTGGATGACAGAACGAAACTCCATCTCAAAAAAAAAAAAAAAAAATTACCCAGTTCCAGGTATTTCTTCATAGCAATGTGAGAATGGACTAATACAGAGAATTGGTGGTACTGGGAGTGGGGCATTGCTATAGAGATACCTGAAAATGTAGAAGGAAGCAACTTTGGAATGGGCTAATGGGCAGAGATTGGGACAGTTTGGAGGACTCAGAAGAAGACAGGAAGAGGAGGGAAAGTTTGAAACTATCTAGAGACTTGCTGAATGGTTGTGACCAAAATGCTGATAGTGATATAGACAGTGAAGTCCAGGCTGAGCAGGGCTCAGAATGACTGCAGATGAGTAACTTATTGGGAACTGGAGTAAAGGCCACTCTTGCTATGCTTTAGCAAAGAGACTGGTGGCATTGTACCCCTGGTCTATGGATCTGTGGAACTTTGAACTTGAGAGAGATGATTTAGGGTATCTGGTGGAAGAAATTTCTAAGCAGCAAAGTGTTCAAGATGTGACTTGACTGCCTCTTGCAGCCAGTGCTCATATTCATGAGCAAAGAAATGATGTAAAATTTGAATTTATATTTAAAAGGGAAACAGAGCATAAGAGTTGGAAAATTTTCAGCCTGTCCATGTGGTAGAAAAGAAAAACCCATTTTCAGGGGAGTAATTCAAGCAGACTGCATAAATTTGTTTAAGTAAAGAGGAGCCAAGTGCTGATAGCCAAGACAATGGGAAAAGGGCTCCAAGGCATCTCAGCGACCTTTAAGTCAGCTCCTTTCGTCATAGGCCCAGAAACCTAGGTTTCCTGGGTGATTCTCAGGACCCTGCCACCCTGCACAGCCTTAGGACACTGCTGCCTGCATCCTAGCTACTCCAGCTCCAGCCATGGCTGAAAGGGGCCCAGATATAGCTCAGGCCTTCAGAGGGTGCCAGCCCAAACCCTTGGCAGATTCCACATGGTGTTAAGCCTGCCGGTGCTGAATGCAAGAGTTGAAGCTTGGGAGCCTCAGCCTAGATTTCAGATGTATGGAAAAGCCTGGATGTTCAGGCAGAAGGCTGCTGCAGGGGCAGAGCCCTCATGGAAAAATCTCTACTAGGGCATTGCAGAGGGGCAATGTGGGGTTTGAGCCCCCACACAGAGTCTCCACTGGGGCATTGCCTAGTGGAGCTGTGAGAATGACCACCATCTTTCAGACCCCAGAATGGTAGATCCACCAACAGCTTGCACCATGCAACTGGAAAAGCTGCAGCCACTCAACACCAGCCCTTGACAGCAGCTGCGCAGGCTGAGCCCTGCAAAGTCACAGGAGTGGCACTGCCCAAGGCCTTGGGAGATCACCCCTTGTTGCAGTATGCCCTGGATGTGAGACATGGAGTCAAAGGAGATTATTTTTGAGCTTTAAGATTTAATAACTGCCCTGCTGGGTTTTAGCACGTACATGGGGCCCGTAGCCTTTTTTTTTTAGCTGGTTTTACCCGTTTGGAAAGGGACTATTTACCCAATGCCTATAGTCCCATTGTATCTGGGATGTAATTAACTTGTTTTTGATTTTGTAGGCTCACAGGTGGAAGGGACTTGGCTTGTCCCAGCTGAGACTTTGGACTTTTGAGTTAACGCTGGAATGAGTTAAGACTTTGAGGGCTGTTGAGAAGGGATCATTATATTCTGCAATGTGAGAACATGAGATTTTGGAGGGGCTGGGGCAGAGTGGTATGGTCTGGATCTGTGCCCCATCCTCATCTCATGTTGAATTGTAATCCCTAATGTTGGAGGTGGGGCCTGGTGGTAGGTATTTGGATCATGGGGGTAGTTTCTAATGGTTTAGCTCTATCTCCCTATTGCTCTTCTCATAATAGAGTTCTCATGATATCTAGTTATTTAAAAGTATGTAGCACTTTCCCTCTGTCTCTTTTCCTCCTGCTCTGGCATGTGAAGAGGTGCCTGCTTCTCCTTCCTCTGTGATTGTGAGTGTCCTGAGGCCTCCCCAGCCATGGTTCCCATACAGCCTGCAGAACAGTGAGCCAATTAACCTTCTTTCCTTTATACATTATCCAGTTTCAGGTATTTCTTTATAGCAATGTGAGAATGGACTACATGGGGTGTGGGCTTCTAGTGTACGTATTACCCTAGTAATGAACATTGTATGCAGTGGGTAATTTTTTAACCCTCTTCCCTCTTCTCTTCCATCTTCTCTTTTGGAATCCCTAGTAACTTATTTACATCTTTATGTCCATGTGTACCCATTGTTTAGATCCCACTTGTAATTGTGAACACATGGTATTTCATTTTCTGTTTCTGAGTTATTTCACTTAGACTGATGGCCTCCAATTCCATCCATGTTGCTGCAAAGGACATCATTTTCTTTTTTATGGTTACGTAGTATTCCATGTTGTCCATATGCCACATTTTCTTTATTCAGTCAACCGTCAATGGACACTTAGGTTGATTCCATTGACTTTGCCATTGTGAATAGTGCTGCGATAAACATATGGGTGCAGGTGCCTTTTCTTTAATATAAGGATTTGGTTTCCTTTGGGGAGATACCCAGTAGTGGGATTGTTGGGTCAAATGGTAGTTCTGTTTTTTTTTGTTTTTGTTTTTGTTTTTAGAAATCTCCACATTGTTTTCCATAGTGGTTGAACTAATTTACATTGCTGCCAGCCGTATATAAGTGTTACAGTTTCTTCACCTCCGTACCAACATCTATTATTTTTTTTAAACTTTTTAGTAATAACCACTCAGACTGGTATAAGATGATTGATATTTCATTGTGGTTTTAATTTGCAGTTCTCTCATAATTAGTGATGTTGAACATTTTTTCATGTTTGTTGGCTGCTTGTATGTCTTCTTTTGAGAAATGTCTCTTAATGTCCTTTGCCCACTTTTTTTGAGACAGAGTCTTGCTCTGTCACCCAGGCTGGAGTGCAGTGGCGTGATCTCGGCTCACTGCAAGCTCTGCCTCCCAGGTTCACACCATTCTCCTGCCTCAGCCTCCCGAGCAGCTGGGACTACAGGCGCCCGCTACCATGCCTGGCTAATTTTTTGTATTTTTAGTTGAGACAGGGTTTCACTGTGCTAGCCAGGATGGTCTTGATCTCCCGACCTCGTGAACGGCTGCCTTGGCCTCCCAAAGTGCTGGGATTACAGGCATCAGCCACCGCGCCTGGCCCTTTGCCCACTTTTTAATGGGGTTGTTTGTTTTCTTCTTGTTGAGTTGTTTGAGTGTCTTGTAGATTCTGGATGTTAGTCCTTTGTCAGAGACATAATTTGCAAATGTTTTCTCTCATTCTGTAGTTTGTCTCTTTGCCCTGTTGATAATCTTTTGATGTGCAGAAGCTTTTTAGTTAAGTCCCATTTGTTTATTTTTGGTTTTGTTGCATTTGTGTTTGGGGTCTTCATCATA
This sequence comes from Piliocolobus tephrosceles, assembly GCF_002776525.5. NCBI lineage: Eukaryota > Metazoa > Chordata > Mammalia > Primates > Cercopithecidae > Piliocolobus > Piliocolobus tephrosceles. The sequence goes on along the minus strand of NC_045455.1, from coordinate 18,233,252 downwards.
AATTGTTTGCCTAGGCCAATGTCCAGAATGTTTAATCTATCTTGAGGTACTTTTTGTATATGCTGGGAGATAGAGATCCAGTTTCTTCTGCATATGGCTAGCCAATTTTCCCAGCACCATTTATTGAATTAGGGTGTCATTTCCCTGTTGTTTATTTTTGTCAGCTTTGTCAAAGATCAATCAGTTGGATGTAGGTATGTGGTTTTATTTCTGGGTTCTCTATTGTAGTCCATTGTTCTGTATGCCTATTTTTGTACCAGTACCATGCTATTTTAGTTACTACAGCTTTGCAGTATAATTTGAAGTCAAGTAATATGATGCTTCTGGATTTGTTCTTTTTGGTTAGGATTACTTTGGCTATTCATGCTGTTTTTTGGTGCTGTATGAACTTTAGAATTGTTTTTCCTAATTCTCTGAAAAGTGACGTTGGTAATTTGATAGAAATTGTGTTGAATCTACAGATTACTATGGGCAGTGTAGTTATTTTAATGATAGTCTCTAAATTCATGAGCATGGGATGTTTTTCTGTTTATGCCATATATGATTTGTTTCATAAGTGCTTTGTAGTTCTCATGGAGATCTTTCACCTCCTTGGTCAATGTATTCCTAGGTATTTTATTTTTTTTGCATATGGCTATCGTTAATGGGATTGAATTCTTGATGTGGTTTTCGGCTCAATGTTGTTGGTGTATAGAAATGCTACAGATTTTTATACGATGGTTTTGTATACTGAGACTTTACTGAAGTTGTTTATCAGGTCTTGGAGTCGTTTAGTAGAATCTTTAGGGTTTTCTAGGTAAAAAAAATAATATTTGTGAAGAGACATAATTTGACCTTCTCTTCTCCCATTTGAGTGTCTTTTATTTCTTTTTCTTGCCTGATAACTTTAGCCAGGACTTCCAGTACTATGTTGAATTGGAATAGTAACAGTGAACATCATTGTCCTGTTCCAGTTCTTAGGGTGAATGCTTTCAGCTTTTCCCCATTCAGTATATTGGCTGTGGGTTTGTCATATGTGGCCTTTATTATGCTGAGGTATGTTTCCTCTATGCCTAGTTAATCTAGTTAGCAGTCTATCAATTTTGCTCATGGATTTGAAGAATATAATATTGTTAAAATGACAACACTACCTAAAGCAATCCACATACCACCCACAGCATACTGTCTTGGTTATTGTGGCCTTATAGTGTGAAGTTGGGTAATATAATGCCTCCAGCTTAGTTCTTTTTGCTAAGAATTGCTTTGGCTATTTAGGTTGCTTTTGGTTTTATACGAATTTTAGAATATTTTTAATTCTGTGAAAAATGACATTGGCAGTTTGGTAGGAATAGTGTTGAATCTGTAGATTGCTTTGGGCAGTATGGCCATTTTAATGATATTGATTCTTCCAGCCCATGAGCATGGAATGTTTTCCCATTTGTTTGTGTCATGTATGACTACTTTGAGCAGTGTTTAATAGTTCTCCCTTTAGCAATGTTTCACCTCCTTGGTTAGCTGTATTCCTAGGTATGTTACTTTTTGTGTGTGGCTATTAAAAATGGGATTGTGTCATTGATTTGGTCCTCAGCTTGACTGTTGTCAGTATATATAAATGTTACTGCCACTTGTACGTTAATTTTGTATGCTGAAACTTTACTGAAGTTGCTTATCAGTTCCAGAAGCCTTTTGGTGGAGTCTTTAGAGTTTTTTAAGTGTAGAATCATATAATCACTGAAGAGAGGTATTTGACTCCTTTTCCTATTTAGATGCCTCTTATTTCTTTCTCTTGCCTGATTGCTCTGGTTAAGACTTCCAGTACCGTGGCAAATAGGAGTGGTGAGAATGGGCATCCTTGTCTTGTTCCAGTTTTCAAGGGAAATGCTTTCAGCTGCTGCCTGTTTAGTATGGTGTTGGCTGTGGGTTTGTTATAGATGACTTTTATTATTTTCAGGTATGCTTCTTCGATGTCTAGTTTCTTGAGGAATTTTTATACAAGGGTGTTGGATTTCATAGATTGCTTTTTCTACAGTTTTTTTTTTTGAGGCAGAGCCTTACACTGTCCCCCAGGCTAGAGTGTAGTGGCTCTATCTTGGCTCACTGCAACCTATGCCTCCCACTTCAGGTGATTCTTGTACCTCAGCCTCCTGAGTAGCTGGGGTTACAGGCATGCACCACCATGCCTGGCTAATTTTTTGTAGAGATGGGGTTTTGCCATGTTGGCCGGGCTGGTCTTGAACTCCTGGCCTCAAGTGATCCTCCCGCCTCAGCCTCCCAAAGTGCTGGGATTACAGGTGTGAGCCACTGTGCTCACCCTTTCTGTATCTATTAAGATGATCATTTGGGTTTTGTTTTTAATTGTGTTTATGTGGTGGACCACATATGTTTGCGTATTTTGAACCATGCTTGCATCCCAGAGACAAAGCTCACTTGATTATGATGGGTTTGTGTGTGCGTGCGTGCGTGTGTGTGTGTGTGCTATTGGATTTAGTTTGCTAGTATTTTGTTGCATATATTTACTTCTATTTTCATGAGGGATATTGGTCTGTGGTTTCCTTTTTTCGGTTGTCTTGCCTCATTTCGGTATCAGGTTGATACTGGTTTCATAGAATGAGTTAGGGAGGAATCCTTCCTCCTGGATTTTTTTTTTTTTTTTTGGAATACTTTCAGTAAGATTGGTAACCAGCTCTTCTTCGTATGACTGGTAAAATTTGGCTGTAAATATGTCCTGGGCTTTTTGTTTGTTTGTTTGTTTTCCTGGAAGATTTTGTTAGGACTAATTTGATTTTATTGCTCATTATTGGTCTATTCAGGATTTCTATTTCTTCTTAGTTAAATCTTGGGAGGTTGTATGTTTCTGGGAATTTATCCATTTCCTGTAAGTTTTCTAGTTTGCTTAAAGATGTTCATAGTAGTCTCTGATGATCTTTTGTATTTCCGTGGTATCAGTTGTCACCTTTCTTATTTCTGGTTGTGCTTATTTGAATCTTCTCTCTTTTTTTCTTGGTGAGTCTAGCTAGTGGTCTATCAATTTTGTTTATCCTTTCAAAGAAGTTTTTGTTTTGTTGATGTTTTTACTTTTTTTATGTTTATTTTTTGGTCACCATCTCATTTAGTTCATTTCTGATCTTTTTATTTCTTTTCTCCCAGCTAGTTTTGGGTTTGTGTTGTTCTTATTTTTCTGGTTCCTTGAGGTGTGGTGTGTGGTTGTTCATTTGAGATCTTTCTGTCTTTTTGATGTAGGCATTTAATGCTGTAAACTTGCTTCTCAGCACAGCTTTTGTTGTATCCCAGAGGTTTTGGTATGCTATGTTTCTGTTTTCATTTGTTTCAAAAATTATTTTGATTTCTGCTTTAATTTCATTGCTCGCCCAAAAGTAATTCAGGTGGTTTAGTTTTCATGTACTTGTGTTGTTTTCAGAGTTCCTTTTGATATCGACTTCTAATTTTATTCCATTGTGGTTGAAGAAAATACTTGATATGACTTTGACTTTTTTTTGAGTTTATTGAAACTTTTCATGGCCAAGCATATGGTTGATTTTAAGAGTGTTCCACACGCAGATGAGAAAAATGTAGATTTTGCAGTTGTTGGATAGAGTGTTCTGTAAATGTCTACTAGGTCCGTTTGGTTTAGAGTTTAGTCTAAGTCTGGAGTTCCGTTGTTCACTTTCTGCCTTGATGGTCTGTCTTGTGTTATCAGTGGGGGGTTGAAGTCTCATTATTATTGTGTGGCTGTTGATCTGTTTTCTTAGGTCTAGTAGGAGTAGTTTTATGAATCTTGGTGTTCCAGGGTTGAGTGTGTATATATTTAGCATAATTAAATCTCCTTGTTATATTGAACCTTTTATTATTATATAAATAATAATAACCCCAGGGCCCAACCCCAGTCTCAGCCCTACTCTGCTCTAGCACTATAGTTGTAGCAGGAGTTTTTCTGCTCATCTGCTTCTACCCCCTAATAGAAAATAGTGTATTAATCCAAACCTTTACACTATGTTTAGGGGCTATTACCACCTTATTTACAGCAATCTGTGTTCTAACACAACATGATATCAAAAAAATAACACTCTTCACCTCAACTAGACCGTATAATATTCACAATTGGCATTAATCAACCACACCTAGCATTCCTACACATCTGCACCCATGCCTTTTTTAAAGCTATATTATTTATGTTTCAGGATCCATCATCCACAACCTCAACGATGAACAAGATATTTAAAAAATAGGAGGACATTTAAGACCTTACCCCTTACCTGTTCTTCCGTTATTATTGGCAGCCTAGCACTTACAGGTATGCCTTTCCTAATAGGCTTTTACTCTAAATACCTTGTTATCAAAACTGCAAACATGTCATATATTAACACCTGAGCCTTTTCTATTACTCTTATTGCCACCTCCTTAGCAGCTGTCTGTAGTATCAGAATTATTTTCTTCGCTCTAATAGGACAACCCCACTTCATGACTCTAATTATTATTAACGAAAGTATTCCCTTCCTAACTAATTCAATTAAATACCTAATAATAGGCAGTATCTTCACTGTATTTCTCATCACCATTAGTGTTATCCCTACCTCTTCCCCCCAAACAACAGTACCACCTCTGTGTGTGTGTGTGTGTGCATGCTGTTGGATTTAGTTTGCTAGGATTTTGTTGCATATGTTTACTTCTATTTTCATCAGGGGTATTGACCTGTGGTTTCCTTTTTTTGGTTGTCTTGCCTCAAGTTTTTTGGTTGTCTTGCCTGTAAGTTACACTTAGAGCCCTAATTGTAACTACCCTAGGGATTTTGCTAGCAGTGGAGCTCAGTCTTATAACTAATAATCTTAAGCTAAAATATCCATTACAGACATTCAAATTCTCCGATATGCTAGGATTTTACTCAACCACAGTCCATTGTACAACCCCTTGCTCAAGCCTACTTACAAGCCAAAATCTGGCTTCACTTCTACTAGACTTAGTTTGATTAGAAAAGTCCCTACCAAAGATAATTTCACAGACCCACATTACAGCCTCAATTACCATATCCACTCAAAAGGCCTAATTAAATTTTATTTCCGTTCCTTGTTTATCCCCTCCTTTCTAACTCTACTCTTAATTATCTAATCTATTACCCTAAGTAATTTCAATTACAACATAATCGCCAACAAACAATGCTCAACCAGCAACCACCACCAATCAACACCCATAATTATATAAAGCACCTGCACCCACAGAATCCTCATGAATCAACCCCGGCCCCTCACCCTCAAAAATTATTCAACTTCCTACACTACTAAAATTAATTGTAATCACCGCCCCATCATATTCAACCATTCATCAAATCAACACCAATTCTATTAGTAACTCTAATAATAAAGTTCGTCAAATATCAATACTTGATCCTTGTGTCTCAGGGTATTCCTCAATAGCTATTGCTGCAGTATAACCAAAACAACCATCATCCCACCTAAATGAATTAAAAAGACTGTTAACCCTATAAAAGCCCCACCATAATTCAACACAATACCACAACCCACAGCACCACTAGTAATTAACCCTAAACCTCCATAAATAGGAGAAAGTTTTGAAGACAAACCTACAAATCCTATAACCAAAATAATACCCAATAAGAATAAAGCATATGTCATTCCCACGTGGCTTGTAACTATGACTAATGATATGAAAAATCACCATTGTACTTCAACTGTAAGAACACTAATGATCAATGTGTGTAAAATACACCCACTAATTAAAATTATAAGTTATTCGTTTATTGATCTCCCACACCATCCAACATCTCTATGTGATGAAATTTTGGCTCACTTCTTGGCACTTGCTTTATTCTCCAGACCATCACAGGATTATTTCTGGCCATACACTACACACTGGACACTTAACTGCTTTCTCTTCGGTTACCCATATCAACCGAGATGTAAACCATGGCAGAATAGTCCACTATTTTCACGCTAATGGCGCTTTAGTATTCATCTACCTCTTCCTGCACGTTGGCCGAGGTTTATATTACAGGTCATTCATGCTCCTAGAAACCTAAACTATTGGTATTATCCTCCTACTCACAACTGTAGCAACAGCATTTATAGGCTATGTACTCCCATGAGGCCAAATATAATTCTGAGGCGCTACAGTAATTACAAATCTATTATCAGCCATTCCGTATATTGGAATGGACCTTGTTCAATGAATCTGAGGTGGGTTCTCAGTTGATAAAGCCACCCTTACATGACTTTTCACCTTCCATTTTATCCTATCCTTCATCATTATAGCCATAGCAATTCTCCACCTTTTATTCTTGCATGAAACAGGATCCAATAACCCTTCAGGAATTTCATTAGATTCCAACAAAATCACCTTCTACCCTTACTATACAACCAAAGATATCCTAGGTCTAATTTTTCTCCTCTTCCTTCTAATAACTCTAGTATTATTTTCACCTGACCTCCCGAGAGATCCAGACAATTACACTTTAGCCAACCCCCTCAGTATCCTACCCCACATTAAGCCACAGTGATACTTTTTGTTCGCATACACAATCTAACGATCCATCCCTAATAAATTAGGAGGTGTACTGGCCCTTCTATTCTCTATTCTCATTCTAGCAGTTATTCTTATACTACATACGTTCAAACAACCAAGCATAATATTCTGCCCACTAAGTCAATGCCTGTTCTGAATTTTAGTGGCCGACCTGCTTATACTCACATGAATCAGAGGATAGCCAGTCGAACATCCTTTTGTTACCATTGGACAGACAGCGTCTATCATGTAATTCCCCATTATCCTTGCCCTTATACCACTCACTGCCCTAATTTAAAATAAGCTACTTAAATGAAACTGCCTTTGTAGTATATAACTCAATACTCTGGTCTTGTAAAATAGAAATGGAGAGTCTCTCTCCAGGACAACTCGGAGAAAAAGCATTCCCACTTCACCATCAACACCCAAAGCTGAAGTTGTAATTAAACTATTCTCTGTATTCCTTTCGGCACACATTTTAACTAATATGTCAGTATTGACTGCCAACACTAATATATTAGTACTCCTATATACTTTGTGCATTACTGTTAATCCCCATGAATAATATATAATGTTATAAATGCTTGATCGCACATAGTACATACACACATAACCTTATATTAAAGATCCATTCCACATGTATATAAGTATGTACTAACAATCTGCTAATCAACTATCACACATTCAGACATTATACTCACATGATAAAACTTGATCCACATGAATATCGACCACTATTGGAAACCCTTGATATTACATAGTGCATACATTCATTCACTGACATAGTGCATTTCAGTCAAGATTAACCTCACCAACATGGATATCCCCTACCAAGCTTTGGTCTCTTAATCTACCCACCTCCGAGAAATCATCATCCCTCTTGGGCGTGTTACTGTCCTCGCTCTGGGCGCTTAACACTTGGGGGTGACTATACTGAAACTATACCTGGCATGTAGTTCTTACCTTAGGGCCATGAAACTAAGATCGCCCACACATTTCCCTTAAATAAGACATCTCGATGGACTAGTGAACTACCACCCTATTAACCAGTCACGGGAGTACTGTCATGCATTTGGTATTTTTAACTTTTGGAGATGCTATCACTCACCATTGTGGAAGGCTTCTTTGCCTTTTTAAAATTTTATTTTAAATTATTGTTGGTTTAAAGTCTGTTTTATCTGATATAAGAATGTTTGCTTCAGCTTGCTTTCTTTCCCATTTGCGTGATACATCTTTTGTCACCCCTTTGAGTCTATAGGTGTCTTTAGTCATTAGGCAAGGCTCATGTAGGCTACAGATGGTTGTGTCTTTTTTTATCCAGTTTGCCGCCGTATCTGTTAGGTGGAGCATTTAGGCCATTTACTTGCAAGGTTAATATTGATATGTGAAAGTTTGTTCCTGTGTTGTTAGCTAGTTGCCTTGGAGTCACAATTGTATAATAGCTTTATAGGATCTGTGAGCTTTGTATTTACATGTGCTTTTATCATGGCAAATATCCTTTTGTTTCCACATTTAGAACTCTTTGCACTTTTCTTATACGTCTAGTCTAGTAGTGATGAATTCCTTTAGTGTTTGCTTGTCTGTAAAAGACTTTGTTTCTCTTTCATTTATGAAGCTTAGTTTGGCAGGATATAAAGTTCTTGGTTAGAGTTTTTGTTTGTTTGTTTTTGGAGTCTAAAACGTGGCCCCAGACTCTTCTGTCATGTAAGGTAAAGCTGAGAATTTCACTCTTAATCTGATGGGATTCCCTTTGTAAATGATTTGACACTTCTGTCTAACTGCTTTTAAGATTTGCTGATAGTCTGATGACTATATTCCTTGGTTATGTTCGTCTTGTATGGTATCTTCCAGGTGCCCTGTGAATTCCTGATATCTGGATGTCTACATCTCTAGCAATATCAGGGGATTTTTCCTGTTTTATTTCCTCAAATATGTTTTTTTAAATTTCTTTTTCTTCTTCTTCAGAATGCCTGTAAGTTGTAGGTTTGGTTGTTTTACATAATCCCGTATTTCTCAAAGGCTTTGTCTGATTTTAAAAATTCTTTTGAAATTTTAAAACAAATTCTTTTTTTTGTCTGACTGGGTAATTTAAAAAACCATCCTTCAAGCTCTGAAATTTTTCCTCTTCTTGGTCCAGTTTATTGTTAAGCTTTGGACTGTTCTGACTTTTTTTTTTGAAATTCCTTAAATGAATTTTTCACTTCTAGAAGTTTTTTTTTTTTTTTTTTAAGACATCTGTCTCTTCCTTCATTTCCTAGATTGCTTTTTTGGCTATTTTTGTGTTGGTTTTCAACCTTCTGTTGGATCTCATTGAGCTTCTTTACAATTCCCACTTTGAATTCTTTTCTCTCATTTCTGAATTTTCATTTTGGTTATAGTCCATTGCCAGAAAGCCAGTGCAGTCTTTTTGGTGGTGTCACAACATTCAGATTTTTCTTGGTACCCAAATTCTTAATGCTGATTCTTTCTCATCTAGAGAAGCTGATACTTGTTGTTGTTTGAATTTACTTCATTTAGATGGATTTTTTTTTCTCTCTCCCCCAACCTGCCTTGTGCCTATAGAGTATGCTCTACGGTAGTCTTTTGCTTTGCTTTTATACCCTTATGTATTTTTGTTGGCAGGTTTTATATTTGTTGTGCAATTCAACCTACAGGCCTGTAGGTGATACTTACTGGTATGAGCCAGCAGCAGCAAAAGCAGACAGATGTGTACCTGATCTTTGTTTACACTTGAGATTCACTGTGTTGTTTCAGGTGATCAGCTAGACAGTGGAATTCCCTCATTCCCTGAGCTTCTGTTTAGCAGTGGGTCAGGGCGAGATAGCTGGGTAGAGCTGGACCACCTAGCTTGCCCACGAATACTCCAGTGATGAGCATAGGCACTAGTCCTGGTAGGTGTGGTTGAGGTCTCTGCTGCATGTTAGGGGGCTGCACTGGCTTCATGTCCTGGACAGACAGGAATGTGATGTGTCCCTGTCACACCCTTGTTCTGGGGCTTGTGACTCTCAGTGCAGATGCACAGTGTTGTCTGTCTCCGGGCCACAGTGTAGCTGAGAGTCAGAGTAAATGCCTTTTGTGCACTTTTCCATGGGAGTGGTTTCAAGACATGAGGGCAGAGTCTTGATGGATGAGTAGGAATTTCTTTGGTGGGCAAGTGTGGAAGACCATTTTATGTAATAGCAAATGCAAAGGGATGAAGCATGAGAATGTGGTATATTCAGAGAAGTATAATAGGTTTAGTTTTTTATAGGAGTATGAAGTAAGAGCTGGAGGATTAATGGATGATAAGGCTGGACCCACGTCATGAGACCTGACTCTGAAAGGTGTTGTTTGCCTTTATATCTGAAGGGATTTAGTTTTAATCTAGCCAATGATGTGAAAATTCTGCAGAATTTTTAGTATAAGTGCATTTTGAAGGATTGCCCGGGCAGCAGCATAGGGGCTGGATTTGGAAGAAGGTAAGATGAGAACTGGGAACATCTCAGGGAGGAGGCACAATGCCTCTTATGGGGAAAGAAGGGTCTATACCACCAGCTCTTACACTGTGGCAAGTTCTGTTATGGAAATGTGACCAAAGCGCACCAACAGAATAATAATTCATTCTCTCTGAATGATTAGAGTGTGCTGTGGAAATTTTTGTAGAGGAAGTTATATTATCATATAATTAGATGGAAATGATGTTGGGTAAAATTGTAATGTAATAAATATCTCAGTTTTATTCTGAAAAGAAGAAATGCTGGATACTCTTTTTATCCTAGAAGGCAAGAGAAATTTAGTTTGCAGAGTAACTCACCCTCTAGGGTGAGAGCATGTCATGGCTTGACATAGCAGTTCAAAGAGTTTTTTACATGTGTTCTTAGCTCCCTTTAGATTTCCGGTTCATCCTGTGAGGTTGGAAACGATTGTAGCTAAAATGTTAAGTAAAATGATGGGTTGAGTGAATGAAGCGTGAAAAGCCTAGTAACTGTGGAAAGGTTAGGCTGGTTTACATGGGGAAAAGGATTGTTCACTGTGCTGAAAAGAAAACTGGTCTTTGGAAGTGGATCTTGTTTTGACAGTTGTTGTGAGTCCTTGGGCGGAATGGTTAACTTCCTTGAGCCTAAGTTTTAAAACTATGAAAGACGTTTACTTCCTGGGGTTGTTTTGATGATTTAGTGAAATGAAGATACAGAAGTTTCCAGCACGTCGTAGCTTCTTAATTCTGTTTGTAATACATTTCTCCTCATAAAGTTTCTTTTTTCTTTTTCTTTAAAAAAAAAATTTTTTTTTTTTTTTGAGACAGGATCATGCTCTGTTGCCCAGGCTGGAGTGCAGTGGCATAATTGTAGCACCTGGCCTCAAGTGATTCTCCTGCTTCAGCCTCCTGAGTAGTTGGGACTACAGGTGTGTGCCACCACACCTGGCTCATTTTTAAAACTTTTGGAGAGATGGTGTTTTTCTTGTCCAGACTGGTCTTGAACTCCTGGCCTCAAGTGATCTTCCTGTGTTGGCCTCCCAAAGTGCTGGGATAATAGATGTGAGCCATTGCAACTGGCCTCCTTTTATTGTTTATGTAAGATATGGGGTCTCACTGTATTGTCCGGGCCAGTCTCAAACTCCTGGGCTCAAGCAATCCTCCCACTTCAGCCACCTGAATAGCTGGGATTACAGGTCTGTATCACTGAGCTCACCTACCAGACACTTCTACTTATGAAAATTTTCTTTATATACACATTATTTTCACAAAATAAGTGTTCAGAACTGTTTTTATGTCTGTAGTTTCTCAGAATAACCAGCTTCAAATAATATGCCAAGAAAGTATGTTTTGGGATGGCAAATTCTGGTCTCCTGCAGTCTTATTTTGGGAGGGTATGTTCTGAGCCCTAAAATCTCTCTTCCTTTCTTTCCATTCCTTATACCAAGGGGTCCAACAGGCAACCAAGGGATTCAGTTACTTTTGTGCCAACCTACTAAGACACTATGAAGAAACTACAGAGCAGGAATATAAAAGGCTGAGAAAGCTACTATGTTTAGAAGGAGAAAGAGCAAGGTAAAGTGAATTCCAATCAGCTTTTTGCTGTATTAGATGAAATAGGGAGTTCAGTGCTTTTGGTGACTAAAATGTTAGGTAGTTGCTCAGTACATTGCTTTGGGTATCCCGGACCCTGCTTTTTCTGTACTTGACCTCCATATCTAGCCTGTTAATATAAGTCATGTGTGTCTTCTTTCTTATTTTTTCTGTGTTCACTGCTACTACTCCATGGTCGTGTCATCATCATGTCACCTGGATTATCATGTAGATAATGAATTGGTTTCCCTCTTCCTCTGTGGATGTTTATTAGAGTCACCTAGCACTTAAAGTGTTCCACTCCAGAATAATTACGTCATGATGGCAAGGAGAGCTAGCCGAAATACTAGACTTTTTTTTTTTTTGAAAGCCTTATTAATCATGTGACATCTAGGCATTTAAATGTCATGTCCTTTGTTTTTGGATGGTTGGTTTCCCTATTCCAGCCTTTTCGACAAAGGTAGCATCCTTCCTACTTTTCCTTCAGGTTTCAGGTGAGCCTTCAGGGGAATCCCCCAGGGCTGTCCAGTGGAACTTTCCGCATTGATGGGAGATATTTGGTATCATTTGCATTGTCCCAGGCAGTGGTATTGGAGCTCAGGTCACACTACCCCAAAATATGACTTTAGGAACCCACAATATGCTACTCCAAAATATGTCTCTTTGTCATATTAGTTATTTAGAGTTGGTTATTTTGAGAAACTGTAGACCCAAGAATAGCTCTGAAAAGTTGCCCTTTTGTCAGAGAAATTTACATCTATAAGGGAAATATTTTTCCCTGCTCTGCACTAGCAGGAGAGGTGCCACTAAATGGAAAAGGCATTGACTTAAAACTGTACAACAAATCTTACTTTTGTTTTCAGTGTTTTTCCTGGCCATCCCCCTGTAACAGATTTCCCCATCACCCTCCACTTCCTTTATTATAGCAAATGATGGTATTCTGCTGAAGTTTAAACTCTTTATTTGAAATCTACTCTGGAGATTTACCCGATTCTCTTGAGTTTTCTTCCATGTATGTTTGAGGTATACATAAGAAACAACTCTTGTTAATCTGTCTTTTGTTATAGGGAGTCCCAGTTTATGAAGACAGAAAATTATTTTTTCTCTCCTATACTAGCCACTAGTTATTGAGCACTTAAACTCTTACTAATATGACTGTGAAACAAGTTTAAATTTTATTTAATTTTAACTGTGTTAGGTGCCTGAACTTGTGCCCTCACAGTACTCTGTGTACATTCTCCCATTATAACACCATAGTGTATATATTCCCAACATTTTATTATTAAACATATCGCAAAGTTGAAAGAATTTTACAGTGTTCGTCCCTATACCCATCATCTAGATTCTACCACTAATATTTTAATATGTTTGTTTTAACACATACGCATCTGGGCATTTCTGTATCCAACCATTCATCCTTGAAAAAAATGCATTTCAAAATAACACCAGTATACATGGCCCTAAATACTTTAACAGGCATATAACCAACTTTTGTTTGCATGTAAAATTAATGTACAATGAAATGTCCATATTTTTAAGTGTATATTTGCTCAGTTTTGATAATTGCATATAACTGTGTAACCCACACCTCTAAGCAAGATGAGAACATTACCAACAGTTCCCTCCTGCCTCTTCCCAGTCTGTCTTTTCTCTTACCCTCCCAAGCAACCATTGTTTTGATTTTCTTTCTGTAATGTCCTTCAGCACCCCAAAAAGCTTAACATCATGCTCACCATAAATGAGAAATGCTTTGGCTACTTAGTTTCTGTACATGCCTTTTTGCACATATTGGAATACTAGTACAACAAAGCAACTTTATTTTTGCTATGGTCTGAATATTTGTGTTCCCCCCATACCCCCAGTTCATATGTTGAAACCTAATCCGATGTGACAGTATTAAGAGGCAGGGCCTTAAGGAGAAGGTGATTAGATTATGCCCTCATGATTGGGATTATTGGCCCTATAAAAGAGGCCTGACGGAGCTTGTTTTCCCCTTTCACCACATAGGGACTCAACAAGAAAATGCAGTCTAGGAGGAATGGGCCCTCATCAGACACTGAATCTGCTGGCACCTTGATCTTGGACTTGCTAGCCTCTAGAACTGTGAGAAGTAAATGTTGTTCATAAGCCATCCAGTTTATGGTATTTTTGTTATAGCAGCCTGAATAGAAGACCTGAGACAATTTTCTAACTAAAAAGATAAGCTGTCCTTGCAGTGAGGAAGTTCTTACCCATACCCTAATGGAGAAGACTCCTGGTTCTATCAGTCACGTATCCATCACTGGCTACATAAATTACCACTCTTAACTCCATCACCGTCCCACTCAATATTCAGTTATATAAAGACTAAATTGTAAAGTTAACTTCAACAATTTGTGTATAAAATAAAATTGGGAATTAGGGAGAAAAATATGGTTAGTACGGTAATTCTTGTTATTCATGGTGGTTATGTTATGTAGAGTCATCGTGAACACTGCTTTAGCAAATATTGAACCATTTCTCTTAGGGGAAATACAGGTTAAGTTTCTGTAAGCCTCAAATCACAACTTATGTCAACAGATCAAGACATAGCCTTGTTTTCTGTGTGTTTCTATTTGAAGACACCTTACTATAGATTGTTGATCTATTAACATTGAACTTACAGCTAATGGCACTATCTTTCATGCTTGAAGAAAGCTTAACTAACACACGACTTTTTTCAGTAAGGCACAGCCCAGCTTTCCTGAGCGTAGGAACACCTGACAGTACTTCAGTACTATGCTTGGGAGTCACTTGAAATGGTGAAATCAGTGACAGGAAGCATACACAAAAAAGTGGCACCAAATGTACAGTGGAAAGGACACTTGTTTATAATATGAAAGCTGACACAGGAAGATGGAGTGTTACCTTGTTCAGCCTCAACTGGAACATATGCTTGGAGTGATTTCAGTATTTTGCTGCTCTGAACATGCATGTGTTCTTGAATGACTGTGAAAATTCTGTGAATATGAGTTTGGGGATTACAAATGAATATTAGTGCATAGGCAAATTCACAAATACAGAATCTGAATTATGAAAGTTGACTGTATATACAAATAAACATGTATATAATCAAAGAGAAAATATGCAAAGCTACAACATAGCTTGTGTCTGTAACTGGTCTGAGATGGTAGCTGATATATGTGGCTTCCTTCGTCTACTCCCTGTCCTATACCTCTCTTGCCTTCTGCCAGAATTTCAGCTACTCTGGCTTTTTTTTTTTTTTTTTTTAACCTGATTGAGTGACTCATAAACTTTGCTTCTTGAAGGGACTGTGTCTTATTTGCTCTGTTTTTTGGTTGCTGTAACGTTTCATTAACTTTGTATTGGGCATAGAAGTAGTATGACACGCCCTAGAGAATCTTCTGGGTTCCACTTACCTACTTTGCCTCCATTGCAAAATAGCACACTTGTTTGCCCTTGGTGATTCGGATTCATTTTTCCAACTAGTAGATTAACCAATGTTTTGGCTTGTTGGTTTCAGTAACATAAGAAGTACAAAATGACCATGTGGCAGTCTCATCTTCCAATTAATCGGAAACATTGTTGTGTCCCCTTTGGAAGCATTTCTCCTTTAAGGACTAAGATCTCCAAACCATCCGAGCTCAAAGTTGCCAGGACTAGAAGCAGAAATTTTGCAAGTGGGTTATGTGGGTATAATAACGAGAGGAGCCATGCCTGCTTCTACTTCTTGATTCCTGGATTGACATCTTCTGACTGTGGGCAAGATAGCATCATATAATGGTCTGTGATTGAAATAATAAACTAACTGCAGCTTGTAAAACAGAGCCCCATCCATTCAGGTTTTTGTCTCCTAACTAGTACTGCTACTTAACTCTTTAGTAAGCCATTCTAGGTGATGGAGCAATGCTAAAACCAATTAATCTTAGTGTCGTGAGCACACTATCCACCTCTTTCGCTATGAAGTGAATTCCTTAATGAGAGACAGTGCTGTGTAGAATGCTGTGACGGTAGGTAATACATTCTGTGAGTTTATGAATGGTGGAGTGACTCACAGAATGGCAGAAGCATTGCAGGCAAATTCATATGTGGAATATGAGAAATGGATGTGTTATGGAAGAGAACCAAATTAAATCAATCTGCCACTAGGTGGCCAGCTGTCTCTTTCCCACCCATGGTGCCATACTGGGAATTCAGTGTTGGTCTCCAGCGCTGGCATATCAGATGCTCTGCAATAGCTTTAGCCAGATCACTTTTTTCAGTTTTAGAAAGGACTCATCTGTGTGGCTTTTTTTTTGTTTGTTTGTTTTTGTTTTTGTTTTTTGAGACAGAGTCTTGCATTGTTGCCCAGGCTGGAGTGCAGTGGCATGATCTCGGCTCACCACAGCCTCCACCTCGTAGGTTCAAGCGATTCTCCTGCCTCAGCCTCCCCAGTAGCTGGGATTACAGGCATGCACCGCCACACCCGGCTAATCTCTTTATTTTTAGTAGAGATGGGGTTTTGCCATGTTGGCCAGGCTGGTCTCGAATTCCTGACCTTAGGTGATCTGCCTGCCTTGGCCTCCTGAAGTGCTGGGATTACAGGCCTGAGCCACCGCACCTGGCCTAATCTTTGTTTTTGAACCCATTCATAATCTCCATCCCTGTCACCATGGCCACTTTGTTCATGGGTCCATTGCACAAGCTTAGATATGATGGAGAAGGAAGTTGAGTGACATCCATAGAGTATGTCATTTTATCTACCTGATTATTAAGAGCCTCTGCGTTGATGTGCCCACCTTGTCTCTGATGGTTCAGTGCTGCTGCTTAAGTTTCTGTGCAACTCTAAAATCCCATCATCCCCACTGAATTCAACTTATCTCAATATTGACTTGCTCCTGTAGTCATACCTGTCCTACAAAGGGGAGTGACAAGAATTTTGAAAACCTTGTAGGTGGTCCCTCACTAATACATTTCTCCCTCTCTTTAAAAAAAAATTTTTTTGTTTTAGAGACAAGGTTTGCTCTGTCTCCTAGACTGGAATACAGTGGCACGATCATAGCTCACTGCAAACGTGAACTCCTGGGCTCAAAGGATCCATCCTCCTGCCTCAGCCCCCCAAGTATTAAATACGTGGGACTACAGGTGTGTGCCACCATACCTGGTTAATTATTTTATATTTTTGTAGAGATGAGGTCTCATTATGTTGCTCAGGCTGCTCTTGAACTCTGGCCTGAAGCGGTTTTCCTGCCTTGGCCTCACAAAGTGTTGGGATTACAGGCGTGAGCTACTGCGCCTGGCCACTAATAGGTTTCTCAATGCCTTAGTAAAAGGAGTGTTTTCTAGGCCCTCTCATGGACATAAGTGGCAGTTTAGTGTGTAGGTAACACATGATAAATCCAGTCCAACCTTCTTGTCTCTCGGAGCCTTTGGATTCCTCTCTCTTATTATGCTAGGGAAACTTTGGAACCTCAGCCTTATTAAATGTTAAATTAATATAATTAATGTTTAACTAATTAAATTAAACTTCACGTTTCAGTCAGCCAATCAAGTAAGCTGTTAAAGCTGCTTCCAGTTTTGTGAGTTAACACATTAAATGTGGCATCTCTAGTATAGAAGTAGTCAAACCTTTTCTGTAAAGGGTCAGATTGTAAATATTTTAGGTTTTAGAGGCCATCTGGGTTTTGTCACAACAACTCTGTTCTGCTGCTACAGTGTGAAAGCAGCGATAGACAGTATGGCCCATCCATTAATGGGCATGGCCCCGTTCTCGTAAAACTTTATTTACAAAAACGGTTTGTTGACCTCTGCTTTATAAGTGTGCACATATAAATGAATTAGAGCCAATGTAGTGTTATATTTCACCCTCCTGGTCTAGCACCTTTAGAATCTATTGCCGTGTATGTTCTGTGGGATTCTGCTCGTTTATCAGCAGATCTTTTGGTATGTTCACCTACTTCCTTTGGGTCATAGTATATACCTGTTCCTCTGGAGCCTGCCAAGATTAGACATGGGTTAGTGACAATGGCAGTGGTTAGGGTGTGTCTTGAGGATGAGCATCCTCTTTTAAGGCCTCCACCGTAGGTAAAGCTGTCCTCAGGTTTTTAAGCAGTGGAAGACTCATCTCCTCAGACAAGGGGGGGAAACTACTTCTGGTAAGGGAGACTCAGAAGGACTTCGGGGTTCAAGTTGGTCAGTTTCATTTGGGTCCAAATAAATATTCCCATTCCAAATTTAAGGATTCTGTTCTTTACTAATCTGTGCCCTAACTTTCACAGGAGGAACTTGGTGAGACCATGAATTCAGCTATTGTTTTAATTCAGCAACCCTCATAATCAAATTAAATTTTATATTTGATTTTCAGCTGAATCTGACCATGACTTGAGCTGAAAGTTGGATCTGAGCTGGTTATTTTCTCCCTGTAGGTGCCCCAGGGCAGCAATTCCCAAACCTTTTGGGCACCAGAGATTGGTTTTGTGGAAGACACTTTTTCCACGGACTGGGTTGGGTGGGGGGAGGATGGTTTCAGGATGAATCTGTTTCACCTTAGATCATCAGGCATTAGTTAGAGTCTCATAAGGAATGCACAACCTAGACCCCTTGCATGCGCAATTGGTGATAGGGTTTGTGCTCCTGTGAGAATCTAATGTCTCCACTGATCTGACAGGAGGCAGAGCCCAGGTGGTAATGTCGCTGGCTTGCTGATCACTTCCTGCTGTGTGGCCTAGTTCCTAACAGGCCATGGACTGGTACTGGTCCATGGCTGGGGGCTTGGGGACCCTGCTCTAGTGCTCTCAAAAGAACCCACCCCACATCACAGTACTTATTTTCATAATTTCTGCCATGGTGGTCAGTTGCAGCAGCCACTTGGGCTTCTAAGACAGGTGCCTCAGTTAGTACTTCATTACAGTCAACCAAAGTGATAGCTTAGTTAATTGTGACTCCAATACCTACTGTGGATTACTAGCATTTCATCTCCCATTGGCGATGAACTTAGCACTGCATTGAAGCCCAAGATCATGACCAAACCAGTCCTCAAATTGCATCTCTGTGGGTCTGTCACCTAGGACTGCTCCCAATACCAGTCGTGTGTCACTCATGGTCCATTGAGGAGAGACAGAAATCATGTAGTTACTTAGAAAGGGGAAGTTTAATCTCAGAACCATTAAGTTATGATAGAAGAGTAACTAGTAAAGAGAACTCTGACGGATATTCTAGGACTAAGAGACAGCCTCAAGGAAGGACCAACCTGCAAGAGGGGTCCCCTCTACCAGGCTGGGGTTTAGATCTTACTGGAGAAGGTACAGCTGTAGCCCAGGTTTGCTGATGAAGAAGATTACTGGGTGGCTGGTCCATAGTAACTGGGTAAGCAGAAAACAATCCTTTCACATATAGGTGAGCCAAGGCTGGTCAGCCTGTCTATGAAGGGAGTCCAGGTGCTTCTGTGGGTGTGAAATCTGGAGTGTGTGGGCTGATGTTGCCAGATCACTGAGGAACTGGACCCCTGGGCATACAGCTATGGCTAAGTACCCCGGATGTCCTCCTCATCCATACCAAGCACCAGGAAGTCCACTCCATGACAGACCATGCAGCAGGAGCCAGAAGACAGTAACATACAGCAAGCAGAACTAGGAAGTGTGCTTTCTGCGGTGTTGCTTCAGTGCCCTATACTGACAAAGCGTAACATTATACTCACTGTAAAGAGGAAATGCTTGCAAACTCCAGGCCTTTATTGCAGTGCAAGTACCGAAGGATGAATTCAGAGCCAGAGGCAATACATTGATAATTGGCCTAGTCCATCAGATCATGTTATTGATTCTGCAGTAGTTCCCTGTTTTAAGACAAGTAAATATTCAAAGCCATAGTCAGGTCCTCTAGTTCTTTGACCTCATACCACTATCTTCCTCTTGGCTCTGCTGCAGCCATCCAGGCCTCTCTGCTGTTTCTGGAACATATCTGCATGCTCCCGACTTAGGACCCTTGCACTAGCTGGTCCCTCTTCCTGGAAGCTCTTTTCCTAGCTGTCTGCATGGTGAGTTCCTCACTTTTTTCAAGTCTTGCTCAGATGTCAGCTTCTCAAGAAGTCCTGCCCTTTACCCCCTTGTCTACTACTCTAAGTACCCTGAACTCCTTACCTCTTTACATGGTTTGACTTTTTCCACAGTACTTTTCACGTAACATACTATGTAATTTACTTATTTATCATGTCTGTCTCCTCCCACGATAACATCAGGTGCCAGGAGGGTATGAGGGGCAGGAGTTTTTGAATGTTGCTCACTTATGCCAGATACCTAGAATAGTGCCTAGTGCATTGTAGGTGCTTAATAAATACTTAAATGTTATAACAGTCTATATGATATTCATTAAAGGTGAGATTCTAACTTCAAACAATTTTCATTTTATTGTTCAAAATATTTTTACTACTTCTGCATTACACAACTTTATTTTCTAGACTGGTTACATTCTTTTGACTAATTAGGTCAAGATGGGTATATTTTTTGTCATGTACTCCATAAAATGAAATAGGGTTTGTATTTTATGTTATGTTCTTTACATCATTTTTCAGCTTCTGTGAGTTTTCTCATCTGAGTAGATGACTGAGACAGATAACTATTTTTAATATTATATTTTTTAGAATTAAATCTTGGTTCGTGGAAAGTTAACTGATTGTTTTTAATTTTATTTTTAGGTGCCGAATGTGGAGTAAATGCAGATGTTGAGAAACATCTTGAATTGGGCAAGAAATTACTTGCAGCTGGACAGCTAGCTGATGCTTTATCTCAGTTTCATGCTGCCGTAGGTTTGTATCATGGGACCAAATCACTCACTGTCTTAGTGAATTCTAGTAATAGCTCTTCTTTTTAAATAACATTTAAAATAAACATTATTTCATGTTTAAATAAAACATTTAAATATATTTGTGGGATTCTGAGCAAAATGGATTGATAAAATAAATGTTTAACATTTAAATGTATGTGCATCTAACATGAGAAAATTTTGAAGGTTAGTGAGGCCTGCTACTACCAAGGATAATTCAAGATAATTGTGACAAGCAGCTTTTCTCAGTGTATTATTTGGCTTCTGACTTTTTTTTTTTTTTTGAGACGGAGTCTTGCTCTGCCACTGTTGCCCAGGCTGGAGTGCAGTGGTGCGATCTTGCCTCACTGCAAGCTCCACCTCCCGGGTTCATGTCATTCTCCTGCCTCAGCCTCCCGAGTAGCTGGGACTACAGGCGCCCGCCACCATGCCGGCTAATTTTTTGTATTTTTAATAGAGATGGGGTTTCACCATGTTAGCCAGGATGATCTTGATCTGACCTCATGATCCACCCGCCTAGGCCTCCCAAAGTGCTGGGATTACAGGCATGAGCCACCGCGCCTGGCTGGCTTTTTACTTTTTGAACAGATTTTACTGAATGCAGTTTAATTTTCTTGATGACTTGGGTTTTCAATATGTTTACTTGATACCCTTGGGAGATACTGCAGTTCATTGCCTCTTCAGTGTTGGTCAGACCCCAGCTGCTCTTTATTTACACTGTTGCTTATTTCTTATTCGTGTCTGTCTGTAGAATCAACTGTTGTTGAAGCTGTTCATCTGTTAGGACTGTAAGAAGTGAGATGACCAGAATAAATAGGTTCTTAATGAAGGCTTAATGGATTTTCTCTCTTTTGTTTTTTTCTTTCCTTTTCTTTTTTTTTTTTTTTTTTTTTTGAGACAGGGTCTTGCTCTGTCACCCAGGCTGTAGTGCATTGGTGTGATTATGGCTTACTGCAACCTCAGTCTCCTGAATAATTGGGATTATAGGTGTGTGCTGCTATATCCAGCTACTTTTTACAACTTTCATTTTTTATATATTGTTGTCCAGGCTGGTCTCAAACTTGTGGGCTCAAGCAGTCCTCCTGCCTTGGCCTCCCAGAGTGTTGAGATTGTATGCATGAGCCACCATACCTGGCCTGGATTTCCTTATGAGTCACTGCTAAACTTTTGTGCTGGGACTTTTTGACATTAACTTTCCTCAGAGTCTTTTTTATTTACTTATGTATTTTTACCTTGATTTGAATGGTTGAGTGTGTCTAGTTAACAACCTGACAGGTAGGGAGGGTGGTTTTTTTTTTTTTTTTTTTTTTTTGAGACAGGATCTTGCTCTGTCATCCAGGCTGGAGTGCAGTGGTGTGATGTTGGCTCACTGCAACCTCTGCCTCCTGGGCTCAGGTGATCCTCCCACCTCAGCCTCCCGAGTAGCTGGGACTACAGGTGCATGCCACCATGCCCAGCTAATTTTTGTATTTTTTAATAGAAACTGAGTTTTGCCATGTTGCCTAGCCAAACTCTTGTTTTCAAGCCATCTGCATCAGCCTCCCAAAGTGCTTGGATTATAGATGTGAGCTACCATGCCCAGCTGGTATGTTTTTTCATAAGATACAGCTGTGCTCTCAGAAAAACTATCATCCTATTGTTGTAATTTATTATATAAACTCAATGTAGTTAGGTTTTGGTTTGTCATACTTTTCTTTATGCATTTTTCTTAAACTCAGATTTTTATTACAGATGTTATTAGCTCTCTGAACTCATAGGAAACAGATTTTTTTGATTAGAAACCTCTATTCACGGCTGGGCATGGTGGCCCACACCTGTAATCCCAGAACTTTGGTAGGCTGAGGTGGGCGGATCACTTGAGATCAGGAGTTTGGGACCAGCCTGGACAACATGGTGAAACCCGTCTCTACTAAAAATATAAAAATTAGCCAGGCATGGTGGTGGCCACCTATAATCTTAGCTACATGGGAAGCTGAGACTGGAGAATCGCTTAGACCTGGGAGCGGAGGTTGCAGTGAGCCAAGATCGCTCCATTGCACTCTAGCCTGGGCGACAGAGTGAGACTCCATCTCCAAATTAAAAAAACAAAAAACCAAAACTCTACTCAAGAGACATGGCATAATTATAAGAACATAGAAAAGTTGAAAAATGAGGGGAAAAGTGAAAAAAAGATACCTTTGTGAGTAGTAGAGAAAGCCATTCCACACAATTAAAGGGTTCACTCTACCAGAAAATATCAATTTTAAATGGATGTGAGTCTAATAATATAACCTCTAAATACATAAAGCAAGAATTGACAGAACTAAAAGGAGAAATGAATAAATTCATGATTATAGTGGAAGGCTTTAGCCTCTTTCAGTAGTATATAGGAAAACAAACAGTAAAGATGTTAACTTGACCCAATTGAAATACACATAACACCTGCACACAGCTACAGAATACACGTTCTTCCAAGTGTAAGAACATTACAATAAAAATATTATAGGAAAGTCTCATGAACATAACTACACAAATTCTGAAAAACCTAATGGCAAATGAATCTAAATTTTAAAGAAGTCCAAATATTATGTTTGTACACACAAACACATACACACACCACTGGTTTCTATTACAAGGATGTAAATTCGGTTTGGCATTCAAAAGTCTGTTTAAGTCATCACATTAAAAGACTACAGGAGAAAAATATTATTTCAAAGGTGCAGAAGAAGTATTTGATAAATATTTAACACCATTTGTGAAAGAAAAAATACCTTTTAAACAGTTTGGGAATCTATATTGATGAGTACACCAAAAATCCTATGGCTACCATCATACTTTATGGTGAATATTCATAGCTCTCCCCATACCCCACCACTGCTGAGTGGAGAATGAGACAAGGATACCCACTGTTACTACTTGTAATCAACATTCTGCTAGAGGTCCTAGCTAATGCAGTTTTTTTGTTTTTTGTTTTTTTGTTTTTTTCTTTCTTGAGGCAGAGTCTCACTCTGTCATCCAGGAGGCTGGAGTGTAGTAGTGCAGTCTTGGCTCACTGCAACTTCTGTCTCCCAGGTTTAAGCGATTCTCCTGCCTCAGCCTCCCAAGTAGCGGGGATTACAGTCATGCACCACCACATCCAGCTAATTTTTGTATTTTTAGTAGAGATGGTTTCACCATGTTGGCCAGGCTGGTCTTGAGCTTCCTGACCTCAAGTCATCCACCCGCCTCCCAAAGAGCTGAGATTACAGGCATAAGCCACTGTGCCTGGCCTAGCCAGTGCAATTTTTATACCAATTTTCTGTCTTGCAACCTTGCTGAACTTGTTTATTAGCTCTAATAATTTCTGTGTTTGTGTTGTTTCTTTAGGATTTTCCATATACAACATTATGTTATGGGAAAATATAGTTTTACTTATTTTTGTCATGGGAGGGACCCGGTGGGAGTTAATTTAATCGTGGCAGTGGTTATCCTCATGCTGTTCTCATGATAGTGAGTTCTCACGAGGTCTGATGGTTTTGTAAGGGACTTTTCCCCCCTTTTGCTTGGCACTTCTCCTTCCTGCCATCATGTGAAGAAGATGTGTTTGCTTCCCCTTCTGCCATGATTGTAAATTTCCTGAGTCCTCCCCAGTCATGCTGAACTGTGAGTCAGTTAAGCCTCTTTCCTTTACAAATTGCCCAGTCTTGGGTGTGTCTTTATTAGCAGTGTGAGAACAAACTAATACAATTGCCCAGCCACTATAATTTGGCAAGAAATAGGGCATAAAGGGCATAAAGAGTTTGAGAAAGGAAGAAATAAAACTGTCATAGAGAACTTGATGATACACAAATAATCTGCAAACTATCATAATTGAAATGAATTTAGCAAGGCCACTCACTAGATAACAAATTCAACATACTTTTGTAGCAACAGAGTCTATATATTAGCAATAAGCAAATACAAAAAGAACCCTGAGAATAAACCTAATGAAAGATGTACAAGAACACTTTGCTGAAAACCCCAAAAATAGTTATAAGAAACTTACAAAACACTTAAAATTAAGAGATATACCATGTTTGTGAATAGGAAGATTCAATATTGTAAAGATGTCAAGTGGCCCGCAGATTGGTCTACAGATTCAATTAAATCTAATCAAATTCTAGCACTTTATTTCATTGAAATTGACTAGCTGATTCTAAAACGTCTTATGGAAATGCAAAGGACTTCTCGAGTCGCCTTGTGGATGAGATTCAAGACAACCCAAGCCAGCTCTCTTTGGTCTGTGAGAAGCATACATGTATTCTTTGCCTTGACCATGTCTGTAGACAGAGGACGGTCCAAATAGCAACCCCTTCTTCCTTCTTATGAGAGCAGAGAGCCTGCTAGTCTCTTGCCATTTAGATTTTTCGGGGATGAGTCAGATACGCCGGTCAGTCTACTCTGCCCTGCAAAGAGGACACTTATAAACTTTTCACGTGGCCCTAGAAATCTCACCTTGGAATGTAGGGGTAGCTCACACCTGTTGGGATGTCAGGTGAAACATAAATAGTTCCACTGCAGTAGCCTGCTCTATAAATATACAGAGAACTTCTATCGTGTACTTTATGAAGCTATTAGAAAGTATAGCTTTGTGGATTACCTTGAAAAGGGAAACAGATTTTAATCTTGGCCTTGCCACTGGATAATCCTGTGACATTGGTCCAGTTATGTAAGAAAATGCACACTTTAAAAAGTTACCTGCAAGTTCCCAGCAGTTTTCACTGTGTCACCCATGAGAATTTTTGTGAAAATCAGATGGTAATAATGAATATAAATATTTCTTTGAAAATAGTATACACTCAGGAGGCTGAGGCAGGAGGGCTGCTTGAGCTCAGGAGTTGGAGATTGCAGTGAGCTGTGATTGTGCCACCACACTCCAGCCTGGGCGATGGAGTGAGACTCTGTCTCTCTCCTTCTCCGTCTTGTTTTTTTTCTTTAAAAAAAAAAAAAAAAATGTGCAATAGGATATATAAAGAATGTAGAAATACAATTTTTGTGTCTCCGAAAATTAAGACTTTTCTAAAAACAGGTTTGCTATAATAAAGGGTTTCTTAACTATGTGACATTTCTGTTAGGAAGTTTGCATTTCAATGACTAACTCATCTTAAGAAATAGTGGTTACTTTGCACAATAATTTGCACAAGTTTTTTCACTAAGGGCTATTTACTGTGTGACCACATCGTTACTAAGTCCACACTTTTTCTGGTGATTCAAACTGTCTTCAGTGCTGCAGCATGGCAATTTAAAATTTTTTCACTTACTGTCTTAGAAAAAGTGTGTCTTAAAGTATTTATTCTTACCTACTACCATTAGAATATTTGCAGAAATGTATATACCTTCTACCTATTTTATACTTTATTGTTTTCTTAGTCTCACGTGTATTAGAAACATCAAGGGCTATGGCATATAATTAAAGTAGTTTTAAATGACTGCTCCTTTTTTTGTAGCTTTATCACTGCAATACAAGGCTTTTTGAGACAACTCTTTCCCAAAATTCCCAGTAAAATGTTACCATGTTCACCAAGAGGTATAAATCTGTGATGCTGAAACATGGCAATTTATTGGTGTGATTTAGTAAAGGGAGAATGTAAGTCATTGCTAGTGCATTCTGAATCTGAATAACAGGCCAGTGTGGTGGCTTACAACTGTAATTCTAGCACTTTGAGCACTTTGGAAGGCTGAGACAGGAGGATTGTTTGAAGCCAGGAGTTTGAGACCAACCTGGGCAACATTGCAAGAGCTCGTCTCCACAAAAGTAAAATAAAAAAAAAAAAGTCAACCAGGCATGGCAGTGCCCACCTGTAGTCCTAGCTACTTGGGAGGCTGAGGTGGAAGGATTGCCTGAGTCCAGGAGTTTGAGGAGGCATTGAGCTGATGGTGCCAGTGTGCTCTGGCTTGGACGACAGAGTGAAACTGTCTCCCAAATAAAGTGTCATTTTGTTCAACATTATCTGGCAAGTAGCAGTGACTCTCAAATGGGATACACATCATAATTCTTTTTTTTTTTTGTTTTTTTGAGACGGAGTCTTGCTGTCGCCAGGCTGGAGTGCAGTGGCACGATCTCAGCTCACTGCAACCTCTGCCTCCCAGGTTGAAGCGATTCTGCCTTGGCCTCCCGAGCAGCCTGAGCAGCTAGGAGTACAGGCATGTGCCACCACGCCCAGCTAATTTTCATATTTTTAGTAGAGACAGGGTTTCACCATGTTGGCCTGGATGGTCTCGATTTCTTGACCTGGTGATCCGCCCCGCGTTGGCCTCCCAAAGCGTTGGGATTACAGGCATGAGTCACTGTGCCTGGCCACACATCTTGATTTCTAGGAAGACCATTTATCATTTTAGTTCATGTAGGACACATTGTTCATAACAAACTATAGAAAATAAAGTTTAAGGCTGGGCGTGGTGGCTCACGCCTGTAATCCCAGCACTTTGGGAGGCTGATGTGGGTGGATCACCTGAGGTCAGGAGTTCGAGACCAGCCTGGCCAACATGGTGAAACCGTGTCTCTACTAAAAATACAAACAGTTAACCGGGCATGGTGACAGTAGCCTATAATCCCAGCTACTCGGGAGGCTGAGGCACGAGAACTGCTTGAACCCGGGAGGCGGAGGTTGCAGTGAGCCGAGATCATGCCATTGTACTCCAGCCTGGGCGACAGAGTGACACTCTGCCTCAAAAACAAAAAAACAAAAACAAAAACAAAAAACCCAGAAAATATATTTTAAATTTTCTATTATAGTGAAATGGGAGAGTTCTCATATCTGCCTTGCAGGGCGTGCGACAGAGTTGTGGCTTCCGTCTTCGGGGCCCTGCTGCTCAAACCCTTACCGGGAACACACAGATGGGCAGGTGAAGAGGCCGTGGGGAGCGCTTTTGGGCTCCGGCCCCATGGCAATGTCTAGGATTCCTGAAGCCCAAGTGGGCGTGTGTTACAGTGTGCTCTTTCAGCTATGCCATCTGCAGATGGCTTGTGTTAGTCAGCTCAGTAGACCCTCTGCCTTATTGCAAGGATGGGGCCAGTGTCACAGCCTGAGTTCTTACTCAGTGTACTGGAAGAATCAGATCATATGTGGGCTGGAAGGTTGAATGCAAGGTTTACTGAGTGATGGAGGTGGCTCTCAGCAAGATGGATAGGGAGCCGAAAGTGGGGGATCCCCCCAGAGTGGGAAGGTGGTCTTCCTCTGGAGTCAGGCTGCCCAGCGGCCAGACTCTTCTATGGCCGCTCCTGGCTGAACTCCCCTTGGCATCCATGTCGCTGTGCCATCTCTGCTCTGCCAGTGTCTTATGGTATGTTCTTCTCCTGTAGACATCCAGTCGTTTGTGTCTGTGTCTGCTTAAGGTCTTGGATTTATATGGATACAGTATGGGGTACGTGGCTGGCCAGTGTGATCTTGGAAAATGCAACATTTGGGCATGGAAACAGGAGTGCCCGTTCTCACTTAGGTCCGTGGGCACAGGCCCAAGGGTCCAGCCCTCACCAGGGACCCCACCCTTCTCTACCCAGCACTTCCCTGCTCCCCTCCCATATCAATAGGATTATGCAGTAGATGATGATGGGGTGTTGTGGCCTTTTTAAACTCTTATGAGATGTGTGTTTATCAAAAAAGAACTGTGGGGATAATGAATCCTGGGATCTGAAACCCTAAATTTAATAGACTTTACAGAGGGTCTTAGGTATATCTGGCATGAACGAATGTCTTAAGTGGAAGATTAAATGGTGGGCAGTGTGAAATGATCGATTTCTTCATTTACTTCGTAAGAACGCTTACGTAGTTTTGCTGAATCAAAAAACAAAATCCATTTCTACATTTTTATATCACTTAAACTTGTTATGGTGCTCTCTCATCACATTTCAGCCTCACTTCTGAAATGAGGACAAATATTACTGTTTACATGTACACAAAAGGAAACAAAAAGTGCTCTAGCAACTTTCTGAAGGTCATATTCCAGTTCAAAAGGTTCTGAGCTATGCTACTATTTTAATGTCTGGTAAGTTTAGTAAATTGTTGAATGAAGGAGTTTAGTTGGGTGAGCTGGGCGCAAAAATAAAACCTTTTCCGTATCCAGATGATATGGTTTGGCTGTGTCCCCACCCAAATCTCATCTTGAATTATAGCTCCCATAATTCCCACATGTCGGAGGGACCTGGTGGGAGATAATTGAATCATGGGGGTGGTTCCCCCCATACTGTTCTCACAGTAGTGAATAAGTCTCACGAGTTCTGAAGATTTTATAAATTCGCTTGGCTCTCATTCTCTCTTGTCTGCTGCCATGTAAGATGTGCCTTTTGCTGTCTGCCATGATTGTGAGACTTCCCCAGCCACATGGAACTGTGAGTCCATTAAACTTCTTCTTTTTTTTTTTTTTTTTAAGTACTCAGTCTTGGGTGTGTCTTTATCAGCAGCATGAAAACGGACTAATACACCAGGCTAGTGTGTTTTTCCTGTGCCTCTCACTACCACCAATTACAGCATCACTTGTAATTCGCTTTCTGATGTGTTTTCTCCAGATAGTAGTTGTATTGTTTTATTCTGGATAATTTTCTCATAATTGAATTGTTTGATAGTTTTAGGATTCTGGGTAGAGGTTAAATCCATCTCCCATAATAATAAGCTAGTATAAGGATTTGAATTATGTGGTTTAAAATGAAATATAGTATTTCCATATGTAGGCTTGCAAATAACTTACATAATGAACAATATTATATATTGGATGGATAATAGGAAAAGTAGTTATTTCCAAGGTTATCAAATCTTGTGTTGGTAAAAACTAAGCATGCATTTCTAAACCGAGTCTTGTTTCAGTTGCTACTTCATGCACAGTGATGTAGGAATGGACTCTACTTCCAGGAACTGTTGGTATTTTAAGATGAAGAACCAGGGAAGGCTATTTTGATTTACCATGCAAGTGACCCGATGCCTCTAAGAAAACCGAGATGGAGTCTCGCAGTGTCACCCAGGCTGGAGTGCAGTGGTGTGATCTCAGCTCACTGCAACCTCCACCTTTTGGGTTCAAGCGTTTCTCCTCCCTCAGCCTCTGGAGTAGCTGGGATTATAGGTGTGCACCACCATGCCTGGCTAATTTTAATATTTTTAGTAGAGACGCCGTTTCACCATATTGGCCAGGCTGGTCTTGAACTACTGGCCTCAAGTGATACACCCGCCTTGGTCTCCCAAAGTGCTGGTATTACAGGCATGAACCACTGTGCCTCGCCAGAAAATTGATTCTTGATTCATGTATGAAACTATTGTCATTTGATTCTCGGAGTACAAAGAAATTCAGTTTCTCCTGTTATATTCTCACAGTGCAGAATACGTCTGTGACCTCTGTTCATCAAAATGTGTGGGAATTTCTCTCCACCAAGTAATCCTACAGAGTCTTCAGCAGACAGCAGCTGGATATCATCTAATTCTGTTCAGTTCTGACCCTGTCTACCTGGAGGTAGCCTAAGATCCCACAGATTGAGAGCTCAGCGCCACAAGACCGCTCCTGACTTCAGAAGCCATTCCTAAGGCCCTGGTTGTTTTACCTATGCTTCTGACTGACTGGCTGTAAATGAGGATTCCCATGATCCCTTCCTTGGGTTCAGTTAATTGCTAGAGCAGCTCACAGAACTCAGAGAAACACTTACGTTTACTGGTTTATTATGGGATATTACAAAGGATACAGATGAACAACCAAATAGATGGAAGAGATGCATAGGGCCAGGCATATGGGAAGGGATATGGTGTTTCTTTGCCCTCTCTGGGTGTACCATCCTCCAGGAGCCTCCATGTTTTTGGCTGCATGGAAGTTCTTCCAGACTCTGTCATTTTAGATTTTTGTGGAAGTTTTATCACTTAGTTATGATTTATTATATCATTGGCTATTGGTAACCAACTCAACCTTCAACAACCCTAGGAGGGTAGAGGGTACTCAAAGTTCCGACGTTTTCACCTGGTAGGTTCCCCTGGCAACTAGCTCCCATCCTGAAACTATCTAGGGGTGCCCAGCTACCAACCATTTCATTAGTATACAAAAAAGTAATCACTCCAGAGATCCCATGGGTTGTAGGAGCTGTATGTCAGGAAACTGGAAGAAGACCAAATATATATCTTACAGTACAACAGATTCTTTATTTTTGTAGGTTTGGTGTTATAATTGCAGTTCTAATTCCATTTCCTATCTTAAAATGCCTAAAAACTGAACAGTAAAATCAGTGAAAGTGAACACTCCAGAAATACTATATGTAGACAATTTTTGTATATGATGGGATCCTTAATACAAAAGTCATACGCAGTCCTCTCTGGAGATTTTTTCTTCTTGGATTGGAATGGTCAGGTTTTTCCAAATACAAATCTAATGCAGTTTACTGTATGCCACGTAAATGCTGTGTAAATAATAGTTTACTGTGCTTTTTAGGGAATAATGAAAAAAGTCTGTACATGTTCAATACAGACACAGTTTTTTTTCCCCTAAATATTTTCAGTCTGAGGGTGGTTGAATCCACAGATGCGGAACCCATGAATAAAGAGGGCCAAATGTGTATAAATAATGAATAATCATTGCTTAGTGTTAGGTGCAGTAACGGAATTATAGAATGTTATGGAATTTGAGAGAAGGAAAGGTTTATTTTTCCATGTATAGTCAAATAAGTCATTTGAGCTGTGCCTCAAAGATTGAGTAGGATTTGGACATATGAAATTGATGGGGTTGTGTTCTTCAGGCCTTAAATCATGGTATTTACGGTATTATTCTTTGCTTACTGTGAATAACCCTGGATAACTTAAGTTTTTTAAAAAAATTAATGAATATAAAATTAATCCATATGCATTGTGAAACATTTTGGAATACATGGACTGCAGAAAGAAGAAACCCCATCTCTCTGCATGGATAGCCACTGTTGACATGCAGTGAACTGCCTTCTGCTCTCTGGTGCGTCACTTAAATGTTAGTAATTCTTAGGTATGAAATCATTCTATGGCCAGTTCACAAACCAAACCCATAAAATTTTAATTTATTGTACCATACAAATAAAATATAAACGGAACTGAAAAATACTGTATATCAAGCATGTTCTAAATGTAGTTACTCTGTTTCCTACTCTTTGCTCAAGTTAATTACAGTATTTTTAAGAAATATCCTGTATTCAGGCTACTGATTTTGCTCTCCTGTCCTTGCCTTCTAAGGGAAGTTGTTTAGTAAAGAAATTTTAGTGATGATTAGCTGGGATCATATATTTTCATTTTTAGACTTAAGAAAAAGAAGGTTTTTTTATTGTTAAAATACCCAATTCCTTTTTAAAAAAATACATTTTTTTTTCTGACTGGTTCATACTTTTACTTTTTTATTGTGGTAAAGTGCATGAAAATTTACCATTTTAACCATTTGTAAGTGTACAATTCAGTGGCATTAAGTGTATTCAAATTGTTGGGGAGTCATCACTATCCATCTCCAGAACTTTTTCATTATCCCAAACTGAAACTCTGTATCCATTAAACAATAGGGCCCTGTTCCTAACCCTCTACACCAGCCACTGGCAACCACTATTCTACCTTCTGTCTCTATTATTTGAGTATGTTAGGTACCTCATATGCAATATTTTCCTTTTGTGTCTTGGCTTATTTCACTTAGCATAATGTTTTTAAGGTTCATCCATGTTGTAGCATGCCTGGGAGTTTCATTTCTCTCTAAGGCTGAATGAATAACCTGTTGTATGTATAGTATATCCCACCTGTTTATCCAGTCATCCACTGACGGACTTTGGGCTTGTTTCTGTCTTTGTCCTATTGTGAATAATACTGCTATGAACATGTGTGTTTGAATACATATTTGACCCTTGCTTTTATTTCTTTGGTGTATATACACAGTAGCAGAATTACTGGACCACATGGTAATTTTACATTTAATTTTTTGAGAAATCATCTTACTGTTTTCCACAGTGGCCATACCATTTTACATCCCACCAACAGTGCACAGGTGCTCCAATTTCTCCACACCTTGCGAACACTTGTTATTTTATCTTTTTATTTTTCATAATGGCCATCCTAATGGATGTGAACTGGTATCTCAGTGTGGTTTTTTTTTTTTTGGTTTTTGCTTTTTTAGTTTTTATTAGTTTAGTTTTTATTGCTTTTTGTTCCCCCATGCAGATCAGTATGGTTTTGATTTGCATTTTCCTAATGATTTGTGATTTGTGATGGAGAGCATCTTTTCATGTGCTCATTGGCCATTTGTATGTCTACTTTCATGTTTGTTTGTATAGCCTATTCTCTTTTTCTGACCCACCTTCCCCTGGCATTTTCAATGCCGTTAACAACTGTTTACAACCATAATTTTGAATGATTATGGACTGTCCTGCCATATAGATTCTCCTATTGTAATTTTTCCAAATGACAAAAGCTTTAGGAGTATAACTTTTGGGGAGTTTAATTGTGTATCTTATGATGATGAACACCTGAGTAGGTAAATCTTTTATTTTTAAAAGATTGATGGCCGGCTTTTGTCAAGGTTAGTTTTAGAATTCTTTATATACTTATATTTCCAAATTGCGTTTTAGAAGGATTGTTCTGCAAAAGATTTGCTTCTGATTGAATCCACTCTTTTCTCTACTTTGTAGGTGCTAATAAGCAGAGTAAAATTAGCTCAGAAACCTAATTCATCTTTCTGCTTTCCTTACAAATCTTAACTTTTCTAGTCCCTTTCTCTAGTCTCTCTCATTTCTGTTCTCCTCCTTTGTCCTTGTACCTTGATTTCTTCACCTCCATTCTAGTTGGAGTTTGTGAGGGAGCAGAGATTATACATTCAATATATCAATTTAGTTAGAGGTTTATACATTTCTAAAACCCTGTACACTAATGTGCGTAGTCCACATTCTTAGTATTTCACTTAGGAAAATCTCCACAGAGACAAACTGAATTGCATACTTATAAAAGTTATGAGTTGAGGCTGGGTGCAGTGGCTCATGCCTGTAATCCCAGCACTTTGAGTAGCTGAGGTAGGAGGGTTGCTGGAGCCAGGAGTTCAAGACCAGCTTGGGCAACATGGTGAGACTCTCTACAAAAAATAAAAAAAAAAAAAAAATTAGCTGGCTGTGGTGGAATACACCTGTTGTCCCAGTCTCTCAGAAGGCTGAGGTGGCAGGATTGCTTGAGCGTGGGAGGTCAAGGCTGCAGAGGGCCATGATCATGCCACTGCACTCCAGCCTGGGTGACAGAGACCTTGTCCCCCACACCCCCAATAAAAAGGTTATAAGTTGAATATAGTTAATATTCTAGACCAGGGGTTTGTGAACTGTTTTTCTAAAGGGCTAGACAAGTTATTTTCAGCTTTGCAGCCACAGTCTTATATTTTTCTTTTGTTCTTTCTTTTTTTGGGCAACTTTTAAGAACTGTAAAAAACATTCTTAACTGAGGTCTGCGGGTTGGATGTGACTCGGGCTATAGTTGGCTGACCCCTATTCTAGGTCTATTTGTACTGATCTTGCTCGGCAACATGACTCCTTTTTGATGATGAGATTCTTAATGTCCGTATTAGTAGAGTTGTGAGTGCTGATACTGTCCAGGTGATTTTTTTTTTTTTTAATTTTTGAATAAATGACTAAGAGGTAATATTTTAATTTTCAGATGGTGACCCTGATAACTATATTGCTTATTATCGGAGGGCTACTGTCTTTTTAGCTATGGGTAAATCAAAAGCTGCACTTCCTGATTTAACTAAAGTGATTCAATTGAAGATGGACTTCACTGCAGTAAGTATATCTAAACTTTCTTTAAAGGGGAACTTAACAGAACTTGGGGAGAGTTAATTTGTTTCATAAGGTGAGGACTGGCATGCTAGACATAGCTGGAAGAGATCAAAGCTACAGTGATATAGCAGACTGAGAAACGAGAAATTCAAAGTCCCTAGAATCAAACATCAGTGTGAAAGAGAACAGCGGGTACATTAGATGTTTTTTTTCGGAAGTCTGGCAGTGATGTCAGCTTTGTGGTTTAGAAAGACAAATCTGTATGGAGGATGGAGTGTGAGGCAAGATGTGAGGCTGAGACATGAGATTATGAAGAGGCTGAATTAAGAGGCTATCAGGTGACTGATGGCAGTTCTACTTAAGGCTGTACCAGGAAGAGTAAAGTGGGGATTACTTAATTGGGCTATGATTTGTGGTGACAATAAAATGCTAAATTAGCAGAGACATCCCCTGGAACCAATCCGCAAGCTTCAGGCATGGAGAAACTTGTAGCCTAGTAGGAAATTCTGATGATTGGCAGGTCACCATAAAGGTTGTGATAGACATGTGAACAGGGAGGGACTCATGAGGTAGAACTCAGGTGGGGCTTTCAGAGGCAGAATTGACAACCACTGACCAATTAGATGATTTCAGAATTAATTTGATAACCATTTATTATTTATTTCCTACTGTATTTCGAGAAGGATTTGAGATAACTGATTAGATATGGGGTGAATGTTTGATTTGAGATATTACTAATATTTAAGATGGAATTCCAAATATTTTTCAGATTTATCTTACACAGCTAAGCAAGCACAACCTTTCACAAAGGTTAAATGGCTCATTTTCTTAGTATTATGATAGCTGAAATGGCTTTTTATGATAGTTTAATCTTGCTTTTTATTGTATTGATAAATTTAACAGGGTTAGGAAAATTTTATGTACTGTAAAAGTAATGTATATAGGGTTAAGTGGAATATTGATGTGGCTTCATTGGTCATACAGAGTTGGTATTCTTGAAAGAAATGGGATTATACAGATTAGAAGAAGAGGAATATCAGATGAAGGGGGAGAAACTGATGCATGTTAAAAGGGAAGAGGCTTTGGTAAAGTCCCAACATACACAACTTTTATTGTAGGGCAAAAAGTATTTTTACAAATTGAGATATAATTTATATGCCATCAGACTTACCTTTAAAAGTATTCAGTGGTTTTTAGTATATTCACAAGTTGTGCAGTGGTCACCACTAGCTACTTGTAAGATCTTTTATCAACCCCCAAAGAAACCCTGTACCTATTAGCGGTCACTCCCCATTGCTCCCCTAGCTCCTGGCAACCACTTAAACGTTTGTTTCATATAATATAACATCGTATACTGTTTGGCCTTTTGTGTCTGACTTCTTTCACTTAGCGTAATGTTTTCAAGGTTCGTTCATTTAGCACATGTCAGTATGTCATTCCTTTTTATGGCTGAATACTATTGTATGGATATATTTGTATATTGATTTAGTTGATGGGAATTTGGTTATTTCCACTTTTTGGCTATCATTGTGATCATACATGTACAACGTTTTGTGTGGACATGTTTTCGGTTTTCTTGGCTAGAAAGTATTTTTAAGGAAGCATACTTTAAGAAAAATTATACAAATTCATTGGTTCCAGGAATTATTCTTGGTGTCAAGTCAGATGTGCAGTTGGAAAAATAAATATTAATAATTTGTTTATTTAGCTTTATTCTTAGTGTTTAAAAAGATTTAGAAATCTATAATATTCAAGATAATTCCCCGCCCCCTTTTTTTCTAGGCAAGATTACAGAGAGGTCACTTATTACTCAAACAAGGAAAACTTGATGAAGCAGAAGATGATTTTAAAAAAGTGGTAAGTTCAATTTGTATTTGACTGTAGGAAGATGTTATTTTGAGAGAACATATTGGACCTTTTTTATATTATGACAGTTAATAGTAATTTTATAGCTAAGAGTCAATAGTCTTAGACAGTAAGTAAATAGAGAATATAGAGAATAGCCTGATTTATGTATTTAAGAATCGCAAATCCTGAATTACTATTTGATGGCAGACATCAAAGAATCCTGTTAACAGTTGGAAGGTAAAGCGTACCCAGTAGATACATAATCTTTGGTTTTTTTTTTTTTTTTTTGAGACGGAGTCTCACTGTGTCACCCAGGCTGGGGTGTAGTGGCGCGATCTTGGCTTACTGCAACCTCCGCCTCCTGGGTTCAAGCAATTCTCCTGCCTCAGCCTCCCGATTAGCTGGGATTACAGGCATGCGCCACCAAGCCTGGCTAACTTTTATTGTATTTTTAGTAGACACGGGGGTTTCACCATATTGGCCAGGCTGGTCTCGAACTCCTGACCTTGTGCTCCACCCACCTCAACCTCCCAAAGTGCTGGGATTACAGGCGTGAGCCACCGCGCCCGGCCCTAGATGCATAATCTTAACTCAGTTTACACAGCTTGCTTGTTCTCTGCTTTGTCCACTATGAGAATCTAAAGATGTCAGCTGAGCTGCTTTTAAAGCCCTTGTTAATCCTTACTGGGCTTTGGATCTATCCTTTTGGAGACCTTCATTTGATTTGAGAGGAGTAATGAAACAGATTCTTAAGGAATTTTGCAGTCATCCATTATGGCTGCTTTACAAAGTGTAAAGTGCTTTGGATTTGTTAGGAATGTTACAGATGTTGTGTCATTGAAGGGGGTATATACTAAAAAATGATTTGGTTAGAGACAGCTGGTCTTTTTATGCCCTCATTTGGCTTGTTCTAAAGACTAGCATTTTTGTTTTACATGGGTTTGTTCCTGGAGTGGTCTAGAAAGGGTATAAAGCCACTGTTTATTACTTGCATTTTTTATAGTTTATATTGCATTTTTATAGTTACTGTGATGATAACCGCTATGAAAAGAAAACTAAAATTTCTAACATTATCATAACCCTTGTTACCACACTCTGTCATCTGTGGATAAATCAAAAAACATTTAATTGTATTGGATCAGAAACTGCCTTGTGGTCGCAATAAAATTAGCTATCATTTTCTTTTTATCTGATCTCTCCTCCTATTTGGGAAGACGCTTGAGAGCAGGCTCAAGGCCGGGTGGTGGGAGGTGATAGTGCCGGAGTAACCTTTCCCTAGCCCAGGACTTTGTTCAAAGAAGGTGTTGCATAAACATTTGTCAAGTGGATGAATGAATTATAAAACATGAGAATGTGTTTCGGCTTCTAGCAGATGCTTAAATCTGTTACTTTGATTTTTTTTTCCCAATTAAACTGTAGAGTAGTCTTAGCAATAATTTAGGATATAGTTTTAGCACAAATTAATCCTTATTAAGCATTGGATGTATGCTTCTGGATAACTGAGATCTTGGTACCTTGGATAGGCCTTGGGTTAATGTCTTTTCGGTGATCAATATTAAAACTTCTAAGAAATAAGAAGGTGGACTCTCACAAACTTTCTGCTTTTTGGATTGCTCTTTGGCAGTCATACTTCTGCTAGTGTGTTCTTAAAACTGCTCTTACTATTGTTACAGGGATTCTTCCATGAGAATGTATATCTGTATTGAATAATCTTTTAGTTTTAATTGGAATTTTTATTGAGATAATTGTAGATTTTCATGCAGTGGTAAGAAATAATACAAAGAGATTACAGGTACCATTTACCCAGTTTCCTCCAATAACAAAGTTGTTTTTATATCTATGAATTTATCTATAGTGTAAAACTATAGCACTGTATCACAACCAGGATATTGACACTGATACAATTTATCAATCTATTCAGATTTCTTCAGTTTTAGTAGTATTCATTTCTTCGTTGCATGTATTCCATATACTTTATCATATGTGTTGGTTCATGTACCTACCACCATAGTCAAGACACTGACTTGGTGTTCTCTTACCCTGGGATCCTTCCTGTTACCCTTTATAACCATGCCAGTTTCCATCCCACGCTGCTCTGGCCCCCTAGTCATACTTTCTGGCATCCACTAATTTGATATTCATTTCTTAAATTTTGACATTTCTAAAATCTTACATAACTGGAATCAAATGTTATACAGCCTTTTAGAATTGACTCTTTTTACTCAGCATAGTTTTCTGGAGATTTATCTAGGTTTTTACATATCCCACTTAGTTTGTTCCTTTTAGCTGCTGATGGACATTTGGGTTGTTTCCATTTCTTGACTATTGCAAATAAAGCTGCCATGAACATTCTTGTACAGATGTTTGTGTGAACATGAATTTTTGTTATCCCTGGGATAAATGTCCAGGAGTGCAGTTACTGGGTTGTATGGTTATTGCATGTTTATTTTGTAAGAAAGCACCAAATTGCTTTCCAGAGTGACTGTACCATTTTACATTCCTCTGCGTTCTTGCTGGCATTTGGTATTGTCATTATTTTTTATTTGGGCCATTCTGGTAGGTGTGTTGCTATATTGTGGTTTTAATTTGGATTTCCCTGATTACTAATGATGTTGAACATTGTTTCCTGTGCTTATTTGCCATCTGTAAGTCCTTTTCAGTGAAATGTCTGTTCATGTTTTCTGCCCATGTTCTAATTGGCTTGTTTGCTTTTTTATTGTTGTGTTTTAAATGTCCTTTATATATTTTAGATACTTTGTTGGATATGTGGTTTGCAAATATTTTCCCTCAGTTTGAAGCTTTTCCTTTCATCCTTTTCACAGGGTGTTTTGTAGAAGAAAATGTCTAATTTTTAAATTAATACATAATATTTGTGTATATTTATGTATTTATGAGGAATATGTGATGCTTTATTATATGCATAGACTGTGTGATGATCAGGTCAGGGTGTTCAGAATATCCATCACTGAATATTTTTCATTTCTGTGTGTTGGGAACATTTCATGTCCTCTCTTCCAGCTATTTTGAAATAGTATATTGTTAACTACCCTACTTTGCTATTAAGCATTACCTCTTATTCCTCTTCGCTGTGTTTGTACCCATTAACCTGTCTTCATCCCCGCATCCCACTGACACACCCTTTCCAGTCTCTAATGTCTATCGTGTCTATCATCCTACTCTCTAACTCTATGAAATTAACTTTTTTTTTTCTCCCACATATATATGAGGACATGCAATGTTTGTCTTTCTGTGCCTGGCTTATATTTCACTAATAACCTCCAGTTTCATCCATGTGGCTGCATATGAACATGATTTTAGTTCTTTTTTATGGCCAGGTAGTATCCCATTCTCGTTCATTCATTCTCTCACTCTCTCTCTCTTTCTCTCTCTCCCCTTCTCCCCCTCTCCCTCCCCTCCCCTCCCCGTCGTCCTCCCCCTCCCTCTCTCTCTCGCTCTCTCCCCATCCTTCTCCCTCCCCCTCCCCCTCTCTCCACACACACCCCCCATACTTACTTTATTAATTCATCTGTAGATGGGCACATGTGGTATGATTCCATATCTTTACGATTGTGAACAGCGCTGCAATAAACATGAGGGTACAGGTATCCCGTTGATGTACTGATTTTGACTGTGTGGTAGCTCTGTTTTTAGTTTTCTGATAAATCTCCATGCTGTTTCACACAGTGGCTGTACTGATTTACATTCCTGCCAACAGTGTATGAGAGTTCCTTTTCTCTGCATTCTTGCCAGCATCCCTTATGTTTTGTCTTTTTATGGTAGCCGTTCTCACTGGGTGAGGTGTTCTCATTATTGCTTTGATTTGCATTTCCCTGATGATTAGTGATGTTGAACATTTTTTTCATATAGCTGTTGGCTATTTGTATGCCTTTTGAGAAA
The DNA here is from genome assembly GCF_002776525.5 of Piliocolobus tephrosceles. Taxonomy (NCBI): domain Eukaryota; kingdom Metazoa; phylum Chordata; class Mammalia; order Primates; family Cercopithecidae; genus Piliocolobus; species Piliocolobus tephrosceles. The sequence continues at coordinate 18,193,473 of NC_045455.1, read as the reverse complement.
TGTCTGTTTATGTCCTTTGCCCATTTTTAAATGGGATTTTTTGTTTTCTTACTGTTGACTTCTTTCAGTTCCTTGTATATTCTGTATATTAGCCGCTTGTTGGATGAATAGTTTGTATGTATTTTCTCTAGTCAACAACTTGTCTGTCCACTCTGTTGATTATGTCTTTTGCTATGCAGAGGCTTATTATTTTTACATTTTGAGTTGGGGTCTCTGTCACCTATGCTGGAATACAGTGGCATGATCATGGCTTACTGCAGCCTCAGATTCCTGGGCTCAAGTGATCCCTCTGCCTCAGCCCCCCGAGTAACTGAGACTACAGGTGTGCATCACTAGGCCTGGCTAATTTTAAAACATTTTTTGTAGAGACGGGATCGTGCTATGTTACCCAGGCTAGTCTTAAACTCCTGGCCTCAAGTGATCCTCCCACTTTGGCCTCCCACAGTGGTAGGTTTACAGGTGTGAGCCACCATTCCCAGCCCAGAAGCTTTTTAGTTTAATATAATACCATTTGTTTATTTTTTTCTCGCTTGTGCATTTGAGATCTTGGCCATAAAAACTTTGCCTAGACCAATGTCTTAAAGCGTTTTCCCCATGTGTTCTTCTAGTAGCTTTATCATTTTAGGTCTTACGTTTTAAGTCTTTAAGGCATTTGTGTTGATTTTTGTACTTAGAGACAGGGATCCAGTTTCAATCTGCCGCATATAGATATCCAGTTTTCACAGCACCATTTATTGAAGAGGGTGTCTGTCCTCTCCCCAATATATGTTCTCAGCCCCTTTGTTAAAAATCAGTTGCTGTAAGTACATGGATTTATTTCTGGGTTCTCTAATCTGTTCCATTGATGTATGTGTCTGGTTTTATACCAGTACCATGCTGTTTTGGTCACTATAGCCTTGTAATATACTTTGAAGTCAGGTAGCCTGATGCCTCCTTGTTCTTTTTGCTCAGGATTGCTTTGGCTATTCAGGCTCTGTTTTGGTTTCATATGAATTGTATGATTTTTTTTTCTATTTCTGTGAAAAAATCCTTCACAGAAGGATATCACAGATATCCTTGAATCTGTAGATTGCTTTGGGTAGTATGGTCATTTTAACAATGTTAATTCTGATTTGTGAGCATAGGATGTCTTACCATTTGTTTTTGTCTTTTTACATTTCTTTCATTAGTATTTTGTAGTTTTCTTTGTAGAAGTCTTCAAATTCCTTGGTTAAATTTTCTCCTGGGAATTGTATTTTTATTATTGCTATTGTGAATGGGATTGCCTTCTTAATTTCTTTTTAACTGATTTCATTATTGGTGTATAGAGATGCTATTGATTTTTGTATGTTGATTTTGTATCCTGAAACTTTACTGAATGAAAAAAAAAATAATTCTGAGAGTTTATTTTGGAGTCTTGTTTTTTCTAAATATAAGATCATGCCATCTGCAAAGAGGGACAATTTGGCTTCATGTTTTTGAATTTGGATGCCTTTTATTTCTCCCTCTTGCGTGACTGGTCTGCCTAGGAATCCTAGTACTACACTGAGTAGGAGTGGTGAAGGTGTGCATCTTTGTCTTGTTTCAGTTCTTAGAGGAAAGGCTTTCAATTTTTCCCCATTTGCTATGATGTTAACTTTGGATTTGTCATAATGGTCTTTATTTTGCTGAGATATGTTCCTTCTATGCCTAGTTTGTTTAGAGTTTTTGTCCTGAGGGGGGCTTTGAATTTTATCAGATGCTTTTACTGTATCTTTTGAGATAATTGTATGGTTTTTACCCTTTGTTTTGTCCGTATATTGTATCACATATTGATTTCTAAATGTTGAACCATTCTTATGTCTCTGGGATAGATCCCACTTGATCATGGTGTCTTATGTTTTCTGGTTTCGTTTTTGTTTGAGACAGGGTCTTCCTGTGTTGCCCAGGCTGGAGTGCAGTGGTACAGACATGACTCACTGCAGCCTCAACCTACTGGGCTCAAGTGATCCTCTGGCCTGAGCCTCCTGATTAGCTGGGACCACAGGTGTGCACCGCCATGCCTGGCTAATTTTTTTTTTGAGACTGGGTCGCACTTTGTTGCACAGGCTGGTCTCAAACTCCTGGGCTTAAGAGATCCTTCCACCTTGGCCTCCCAAAGTGCCAAGATTATAGGCATCAGCCACTGCACCCAGCCGGTGTCTTACCTTTTTGTCATGCTATTGGATTCAGTTTGCTAGTATTTCATTGAGGATGTTTCCATCTGTGTTCATCAAAGACATTGGCCTGTAGTTTTCTTTCTTTCTTTCTTGTGTCCTTGTCTGGTTTTGGTTTCAAGGTAATTCTGGCCTCATAGAATGAGTTCGGGAGAATTGCCACCACTTCAGTTTTTGTAATAATTTGAGGAGAGTTGGTATTATTTCTCCTTTATACGTTTGGAAGAATTTGGCAATAATCCATCCAGTCCTGGGCTTCTCTTTGTTGGGAGACTTTTTAATTACTGATTTAATCTTGTTACTGGTCTGTTCAGGTTTTCTGTTTCTTCCTGGTTCAGCCTTGGTAGGTTGTAGGTTTCCAGGAATTTATCATTTCCTCTAGATTTTCCAGTTTGTTATTAGATAGCTGCTAATAATAGTCTTTGGGGGATTTTTTATATTTCTTGGGTATGAGTTACAATATTTCCTTTTTGTTTCTGATTTTGATTATTTGGGCCTTTTCTCGTTTTTTCTTGGTTAATCTAGCCTGTGGTTTATCAATTTGTTTATCTTCTCATAAAACCAACTCTTTGTTTCTTTGATCCCTTGCATTGTTTTTTTAGTCTCAATTTCATTTAGTTCTGCTGTGATCTTTATTATTTTTTTCTTCTACTAATTTTGGGTTTGTTCTTCCTTTTCTGGTTCCTTGTGATGCATGTTAGATTGTTTATTTGAAATCTTTTTTTTTTTTTTTGATACATGTGTTTATTGCTACAAAGTTTTCTCTTAGCACTGCTTTGGCTGTATTCCATAGGTTTTGGTATGTTGTATTTCCATTTTCGTTTGTTTCAAAAAATTTTTTTTATTTCCGTCTTGATTTCTTGACCCAGTTTTCATGTATTTGTATAGTTTCCAAAGTTCCTCTTGGTATTAATTTCTAGTTTTATTCCAATGTGGTCTGAGAAAGTACTTACATGATTTTGATATTTAAAAATTTGTTGATACTTGTTTTATGGCCTAATATACATCTGTCCTTGAGAATGTTGCATATGCTAATGAGCAGAATGTATATTCTACTGTTTTAGGGTAAAATGTTCTGTGAATGTCTGTTAAGTCTGTTTACTCTAAAGTTCAGTTATAGCCAACTTTTTTTGTTGATTTTCTGTCTATATGATCTATGTAATGCTGAGAGTGGGGTATTAAAGTCCCCCACTATCATTATCTTGGAAACTGTCTTTCCTTTTATATCTAGTAATATTTGCCTTAACATATGTGGGTGCTCCAGTGTTGGGTACATATATATTTAGAATTGTTATATCCTCTTGCTGAACTGATCTGTTTATTATTATGTAATGACTTTTGTCTTTTTGTTTTTTGTGAGACAGTCTTGCTCTGTCACCTAGGCTGGAGTGCAGTGGTGCAATCTCAGCTCACTGCAACCTCCACCTCCTGGGTTCAAGCAATTCTCCTGCTTCAGCCTGCCGGGTAGCTGGGACTGCAGGCACATACCACCACACCCAGCTAATTTTTGTGTTTTTAGTAGAAATGGGGTCTTGCCATTTTGGCCAGGCTGATCTCGAACTTATTACCTCAGGTGATCCGCAAAGTGCTGGGATTACATGTGTGAGCCACCATGCCTGGCCTGTCTTTTTTTTTTTTTTTTTTTAACGGTTCTTTCTTAAACCATTAAATACGTTTTATCTAAATATAGCTATTCCTGTTTGCTTCAGGTTTCCATTTGCATGGAAGGTCTTCTGTCCCTTTACTTTCAGTCTTCATGTGTCTTTACAGGTGAAGTGAGTTTCTTGTAAGCACCATATAGTTAGATCCATTTTCAAAAAATCCATTCAATCAATCTTTTAAGAAGAAAATTTAATCTGTTTAACCTTGAAAAGTTATTACTGATAGGTGAGATTTCATTCTGGTCATATTGTTTAGTGTTTTCTGGATGTTTTGTATATCCTTTGTTCATTTGTTTTTCTCTTACTGTTTTTATCTTTTTGGTTTGGTGGTTTTCTGTAGTGGTAACATTGGAGTCCTTTCTCATTTGTGTGTTTGCTCTACCAGTGAGTTTTATACAGAGTGTTTTCATGATGGTAGATATTGTCCTTTTGCATCTAGGTTTAGGACTCCCTTAAGCATTTCTTTTTTTTTTTTTTTTGAGAGGGAGTCTCGCTCTGTCGCCCAGGCTGGAGTGCAGTGGCCGGATCTCAGCTCACTGCAAGCTCCGCCTCCCGGGTTCTCGCCATTCTCCTGCCTCAGCCTCCCGAGTAGCTGGGACTACAGGCGCCCGCCACCTCGCCCAGCTAGTTTTTTGTATTTTTTAGTAGAGACGGGGTTTCACCGTGTTAGCCAGGATGGTCTCGATCTCCTGACCTCGTGATCCGCCCGTCTCGGCCTCCCAAAGTGCTGGGATTACAGGCTTGAGCCACCGCACCCGGCCAAGCATTTCTTATAGAATTGAAATGCTATAAGGTAATGAATCTGTCTGGGAAAGACTTTATTTTTCTCCTTCATTTATGAAGTATAACTTTGCTGGGTGTAATATTCTTGGTTGACAGTTTTCTCTTAGCACTTTGAGTATATCATTCCATTCCCTGCAGGCCAGTAAGGTTTCTACTGAGAAATAATCCCCTGTTAGTCCAATGCAGTTTCCCTTATAAGTGACTAGATGTTTTTATCTTCTGTTTTCAGAACTTTCTCCTTGTTTTTGACTTTTGACAGTTTGACTATTATGTGCCATGGAGAAGTCCTTTTTGAACTGAGTCTATTTTGGGTTATCTGAGCTTTCTGTCTATCGATACCTAAATCTTTTGCTAGACTTGGGATGTTTTCAGCTATCGTTTTGTTACGTAAGTTTTTTATTACTGTGGTTTTCTCTTCACCTTCTGTGACAACAAAAATTCAAATATTTGGTTACTTTATGGTGTTCTGTATGTCATATAAGCTTGTTTATTCTTTTTCATTCTTTTTTGTTTTTTTTTCTGTTTGGCTTATTTCAAAGGACCTGTCTTCAAGTTCTGAAATTGTTTGTTCTGCTTGCTGTAGTCTATTGTTGAAGCTCTTAAATGTATTTTAAAATTTCATTAAGTGAATTCTTTAGTTCCAGTATTTCTGTTTGATTCTTTTTAAAAATGATATGTATCTCTTTTATACATTTTTCATTCATATGCTGGATTGTTTTTCTAATTTCTTTGTATTGTCTATCTCTGTTCTCATATATCTCACTGAACTTTTTTACTGTCATATTGAATCCCTTTTCTGGCATTTCACGCATTTCTTTTTCGTTGGAATCTGTTGCTGGAGAGTTATTGTTTTCTTTTGGAGGTGTCGTATTTCATTGCTTTTTCATATTTAAGTTCTCATGTTGATATTTGTGCATCTCTTAATAATGTAACTGTCATTTCTTCAAATTTTTTGGATTTGCTCTTGTAGGAGAGGACTTTCTCCTTAAGATGTATTTATGGTTTTGGTTGGGTAGGGCACTTCGGCTTTGATTCTTGGTGTGTGTAGTAGTATAGTATCCATATAATTTGCCTGACTGTAATCAGTGTCAGTGGTGTCTGTGATTTCTTAAGTGGCTTAAGATACAATTGTTACTGGAAGCTGTTTTGTAGTTTTGCAGGGGATGGGGATGCCAGATAGGCCAGTTCTTGGGCCCCAGTGAGGGCAGTGGCAGGCCAAACATGCGTAACTTAGTACTCTAAGGTGGCATATACTGGCATTTATGTTAGTGGGTCCAACCAAGAATTAGTGGACCAATTCTTGGGCCTCCAGGTGGCCTACTTTGGTACAGGGAATGGCAGCAGTGGACTGGACAGGTGGGCGGGTCCTTGGGTCCCTGGGCAGCAGTTGTGGTCTGGGCAATGACAGTAGCAGTGGTGGGACAACCCTTTGGATCGTAGCTGGTCTGAGGTGGTCTTGGCGATGGCTACACTGTGCTGAGTGGGCAGTCCCAGGCCACAGGTGGTGTGTCCTGGTGTGTGCCACTGTGGTGGTATGGCAGGCTGGGTGGGCTCACCCTCAAGCTCCAGGAAGGAGTGCATCAGGCACCAATGGGGATAGACTGGGCAGATAAATTCCCAGGCCCCAGGATAGGGTGCTTGGGCACTTGGGCAGAGGCAGAGGTAGTGAACCATGCCAGGCAGAACTATCCTCAGCCCCCCACCCGGTGATGTGTACAGGTTCTGGCTGTGGTGGGTAAGGGAGGGGTGACCCCCAGACTTTCAGTGAAGTGCTTGGGTGGGGGCAGCAGTGGCTGTGCTGCAGTCCTGCTACTGGGTAAGGCGGGGATTTTTTCAGTGCCAGCAGCTGTAGGCAGGTGGCTGGGGAGCACACACTTTGTCCCTAGGTGGCAGCTGCTGGCAAGAGAGCCTGTGCTCAGTACATTTTAAAATGTGTAGCAATCTTGCTCCTGGGGTGGGGGGCTTGCTGCTAATGGCTTGTGCTTGGCTGTGCTGGGAGCAGCCAGCTGCAGTGACATCTGCAGGTGGGGGGATGTCAGTGGGGCACAATGGATGTGGAGATGCAGAAACTGTTGGGTGGGCCCCAGGGCCGGATGCGGCCTGGTAAGGGCTGTATTCTCACAGGGGCACCATGTTGTAGGTGCATAGGACTTGGAAGGTGTGTAGGATCCAGTGTGATCTCCTTTGCAGCAATGCCATCATGCAGTCTTCACGCAACAGGTTACTTTCAGGGCCCACAAGGGTTGACAGGCGCTCCAGCTAGGATTGGAGGAGTCCACAGTGGGAATGTGGACTGCTGGAGATCACTTACTTACTCTTTACCCGCATTTGGAGCCTCTTTGGGCTCTTATCCCAGCCAAGCAGGCTGCCTTACTTCTCCCTTCTTCCTCTTCTTAGGTGTTTCCTGTCACTTCTCTGTTGGGACTCCAGTGTTCTCTCCTAGATGATCTATACTTGCTATTTTGTTTCTTCCTGGTGAAGAAGGTGGCTTTCAGATACCTCTTATCAGCCATCTTTGAATGCATTCCTCAGTCTTTAAATTTGATGAAGTTCAATTTGTTGATTTTTGTTTTTACTTCTGTAGACTGTGCTTTTGGTGTCATGTCTAAGAAGTATTCACTAAGCCCTAGGATCTAAAACTTTTCTCATATCTTCTAAAAGTTGTATGGTTTTATGTTTTACTTTTAAGCCCATAGTCTATTTGAGTTAATTGTTGTATGACGGTATGAGGTTTAGGTCGAAATACATTTGTTTTGCCTTTAGGTATCAGATTCCTTCAGCACCATATTTTGAAAAGGCTTTCTTTCTTTCATTGAATTGCTTTTGCACCTTATTCAAAAATCAGTTGACTGTACTTTTATGGGACTATTTCTAGGATATTTATTCCAATCCTTTAATGTATGTGTCTGTCCCTTTGTCATTCCTGCACTCTGTTATTACTATAGCTAGATAGTATTAAAATAAAAATTTTTGAGAATTTAAACTTAGCAGAGTTTATTTGAGCAAAGAATAATCAATGAAGTCATCACTCCTCACAACCAGAAAAGAGTCAGAGAGCTGGGCTCTGCAATGTGGGCAGTGAGTACTTATAGACAGAAAACGGAAGTGAGGTACAGAAATCGTTTGATTGGTTACAGCTAGGCCTTTGCCTTATTTGGATATGGTCTGGTCAGTTACCTGCCTGTGATTCGTAGCAGCTTGGCTGCTTATGATTGGCCGAGACACCACTGTTATTACCTTCTTAAGTTAGATTTTCAGTTTAAGTTAGGTTGTAGTTCATTAAGTGGAAACTGAAAGTATGGAGACGGCCTCAGGCCAGTGGCCTCCTGCTTATTGATTAATTGACTGATTGAGATAGAATCTTGCCTTCTCACCCAGGCTGGAGTGCAGTGGCGTGATCTCAGCTCACTGCAGCCTCTGCCTCCTGGGTTCAAGCTATTCTCCTGTCTCAGTCTCCCTAGTGACTGGGATCATAGGCACCCGCTACCACGCCTGGCTAATTTTTTGTGTTTTTAGTGGAAATGGGGTTTTGTCATGTTGGCCAGGCTAGTGTTGAACTCCTGACCTCAAACAATCCACCCACCTTGGCCTCCCAAAGTGCTGGGATTACAGACATGAGCCACTGCGCCCAGCCGCCTCCTGCTTATTTAATAGTAGTTATCCTTAATATTGGGTAAAGTGGTTCTTCTCTCCTTTGTTCTTTGTCAAAATTGTTTTAGATATTTTAAGGTTGGTGTCTTTCCATATACATTTTAGAATAAACTTGTCTGTGTTTATAAAAAGTCTTGAGATATCTGAATAGGAGTTGTAATAAATTTATAGATTAATTTGGGGAGAATTGACACCTTTATTTTGTTGAGTCCTCCAATGCATGAACATAGTAGGGATGTCTCCATTTATTGAGGTCTCCTTTGATATCTTATATCAGCAATTTTTAATTTAATGTACAGATACTGTATGTATTTTTTACATTTTTTAAAAAAGTGTATACCTAAGTATTTTGTATTTTTAGTGTGATTGTAAATGGTATGTTTTAAATTCCAACTTTTGCATGGAATCATATTTTTGTGATTATTTCATAGGAAAGTACTCAACTTGTACTTAATTCTATGAGAGAAATCTTAATGGGCATTAAGATGGGAGAACAAGTTAAATTTCAAAACTACAAGTCATTTTTAAAAGTTATATTAAAACAATTTTGTATGTATGTAAGAATAATTATAATTAGATTGGATTTGGTTTAGAGAAAAATACAAGCACAGGATTCATATATTTCAGAATCATTTTATGTTAAGCTTTGTTTGAAGTAAATTTAGGTTACTTGGAATAGTTTGTCCAAACTCATTGTAGGACTTAAAATTCAGATTAATAATTGGCAAATTCATATGTGTGTACTTTGATCAATATGTATATTCCTGCTGAAGAATGGTAGAGAGGGAGACACAGAGTCTTGGAGTTGGAATGCTGAGAAAAATTTATTTAACATACTAAAAAATTGATTAAATTTTAAGCATTTGGAACTCCGATTCCACATGACAGATGATAAAGATTATTAACAGGTGGTAACACAAGAAGTCAGTGCATACAGTGCCCAGTCTTCCACATGAAGAGATGAATATTAAAACTATTCAGAGGCCACTGGCCATTAAGTGGAGGAAAAATCAATACAGATTTTACAGCCTAATATTGATAGGTCTTAAAGGAAATGTTTCCAGTCATATAATATGTTGACATTGCAAACATAAGCAGAGCTTTTGCGGTACAGTCTGGCATTAAGTATTACGAAAGAAAAACATTTGCCCAGAGACAGTTATTGGGGCTCTGTTTGCTCTGGAAACTATTAGAGAATGTTGTATCTATATAATAGAATAATATTCATTAATAAGAATTATTTAAGGTTTGGTTTATAAACTTGAGCATACATAATAACATCAATTAAATGGCAATATAAGAATTGTAAATGTTGATAACTACATAAAACCTTTATGTGTTAAATTGATATGACATGAATGACAATTATTTAAAGTTTCTAGCTCTTTTCCCTTGTGAGAGCTGTCAGAATCAAAATGAAGTCACTTGTATTAAACACTAACAAAAAATAAATAAAGCCAGGAGGTTAAGAAGGGAGCTGTCACACACGTCTATCATAAGAACTGCTATAAAGCAGTTCTGAAGGGCTCTTCTGCACATATGCCTGTAATAAGAAATTTTGCCAGCAGTCTCTGCATCTCTACATCCATGGAGCCTCATTGACATTCCCCACCTGCAGCGGCCACTGCAGCTCAGACTGCAGCTTGCTACATGCGTCACAAGGATAGCTAGCTGGATGCACAGGAACATTTGATTGACACAGTCTCCCCTGTATCCAATGTTCTCTTTGTTTCCAAACAAATTCCCTATGCTTTTCCCTTTTGCCTTTAAAAGCTTCTCCTGGCTTCAACCTGTTTGGATATGCCTGTGGTCCCTATAGCCCTGGATTTGCAAATCCCCTGCACACCCCAGAATAAACTCAGTTCAATAAACTCTTTGGAGAATGGTTGACACTCTTGTAAAGTTGTATTCAATACACTTTGAAGAAAAAAGAAAAGCTTTGGAACAAGAGGTAGAAACCTTGAGTTTTAGATTTGACTTTGTACTTCAGTCATGGTTTGTGCAGCACTCACAATATACTGGGTGTGTTGCTGAGTGGTTTCCATGGATTATTCTACCTCTAGGGGCAGAGGACTGCTATATTCATAGTCTCAGTTTATAGCAGAGGAAATTGAGGCTTAGAGCAGTTTAGTAACTTGTTCAAGGCTACACTAATAGTTGGCAAGTAGGTTTTAGATTCCAGGACCTGCACTCTGAAGCACTGTGCTGTTCCGCCCTCTGTTATAATTAGTACTTGTCCGTATGCATCCTTTGAAGACTACTTCTGTGTAATATGGGCACAGGTCTCAACTGTATGGACAGTTTTACAAAGTGCAGAATAGAATAGTTGCTACCATCTGCATAAAAGTAAGAACTTACATATTTGCTTGAACGTGGATAAAATACCCCTGGAAAGATATGCAAGAAACTGATAATATGGATTATCTTCTGGAGGAAAATTATACTGTGTGACCATGTTGCCTTCTCAAAAAAAGTGTAAAATGTATACTTTATACATTTTGTGTAGGTGGCCTTGAAAGTTCTTGCCTTCTGAGGACCTCATTTTCCTCATTGTGAAGTGTAGAAGTTGAATAGATGACAAATTCGTATCTTTATTGTTGATACCATATAATGGATGATTTCTGAGTCTAGTTTGAAAAGATGAAATTTATGTTATGACTATTTTATATTTACCAATTACAGAATTTTTATACTTTAATTTTTAAAGATTTGTGAGTATAAATGATATATAATAGTTTGATTATTTTATACGTTCTTGGTTAAATGAGCTTTTTGTGTAATGATCACTTACCAGCCTGTAAAATGTACTAAGCATTTCATCTTACTAACGTAGTGCTGGATACAACCAGGTGGATATGTTTAGCTACATTTTATATAATAGAACAAAAGTTTGAATAGGCGTTCTTTCTTTCTGGGCTCCAGTGAGAAGCTCATTCTTTATTATTATGTACTGTATACCGATTACTCAGCTGGGGTAAGGGTTGCCTGCATAAAAGTATCTCCTCAGGTTCATAATTGCTGTCTTAGTGTTAAATTGGATCTTAGATCATTTGATTTGTCTTTGAGCTGTCAGTGACTCTTAATCAGTGCATACAATCATTTGTTAGTTCAGTGAGCATTGGAGTGTATGTTCTTTGCAAGGAAGCTAGTCTCTGCCTTCCAAGAAATGATACTAGAGTAAGAATTAATCAGGCAAATATGATATATGACAAGTACATGATTGAGTCCTCTGGAAACATGTGGAAGGATCACCTAACTGAACTGTGATTGGGGGAGGAGGGGTCTGGATTCAAGAAGGGCATTCCTAAAGGAGGTTACTTGCTTGAAATCTGAAAGGATGCATCAGTGTAAGCAAGGTGGGTAGGAGGACCCAGGGCAATGGTGAGAGCCTATGTAAGAATCGGAGGCAAGCACGTACCTATCATTTAGGAAGTGGCCAGTAAGCTGGAGTATGAGAATATTGACAGGCAAGTGGAGGGTCTTGATTGTAAGGAGGACAATATAAAGTGCCAGGAATTGGCTCTTTATGGCCATTGAAGGTTTATGTTGGGAAGTATTATGAACAGTTTTTTTGCTTAGCATGATCGACTGCTCTGAAGAATAGATTGGAAGACGACAAGGGGAGAAGCAGAGAGTCTGCTAAATGAGACTGTTGCAGTAAATAAGTAATCCAAGTGTAACCTTACAGTGGTCAAAGAGTAGGCTAATGTAGGTGGGGTAGAAATTTAGGAGGTTGGCTCCAGGGAGATGCATTGACTGGGGTGACAGAAAAAAAGGAATTACGATATCCAGGTTTCCGGATCGTTCAAATTGTCCGTGCTATTCCTTGAGATAGTCCCAGAGAGAAATCATGTAGGGAAGAGGGACAGGTAGAGAAAATATGACTGTCTTATTTCTATAAAAACTTCCTGATTCTCACTAACTTGTTTTATTTATTAATTTGTAATCTGTGAATTCTTCTCTTTTATCTCAAATCCAACATACTTTCCTAAATGCAGTTTAAACTCATTTATTCTTGGTCTTCATTGTTTACTGTATCTTTGCTATTCATGCTTTGGGCTTATGTGGATAATATTTCAATTTAGGCAGTGTTCCATGAGATCCAAATACAAAAAAGCAATGATCAATTTAAATAGTCATTTCATATAACTGTATTTTTTATTTTGACAAAGCTAGAAACTTGCATTTTGATATTGAGAAAGCATGTATTAGGTAAATAATGGTGCCAGTTGCAATTTAATTTTTAAATCAAGTATAAACCTTTGGTAAGACATTTGATAAACTCCCCATTGTTGGTCTGTGGATCTGTGTCAGTTGTAAACAATTCAAACTAACATAAATCTATTATATATCAAAATAACTATCATCATTGTTTTTTTCCATCTTTAATTCTTTAATGCATAAAGGACCATTATATTGTTTCAGGATAACTAAGAATAACCAAAGTTTTGGCTGGGCAAGGCGGCTTATGCCTGTAATCCCAGCACTTTGGGATGCCAAGGTGGGCAGATCACCTGAGATCAGGAGTTTGAGACCAGCCTGGCCAACATGGCGAAACCCTGTCTCCACTAAAAACAAAAAAATTAGCTGGGCGTAGTGGCATATGCCTGTAATCCTAGCTACTCAGGAGGCTGAGGCAGGAGAGTTGCTTGAACCCAGGAGGCAGGGGTTGCAGTGAGCCGAGACTGCATTACTGCACTCCAGCCTGGGTGACAGAGTCAGACTCCATCTCCAAAAAAAAAAAAAAAGAACCAAAGTTTTAAAAGAATACTCAAAGTATTGTGAACCAAGAATAAAGGAGAATAATACTTTAAAGTCATAAAGTCAGTTTGGTTATAATTTAAAGATAGCGCTTTATGCTGTGACTCAGTTCTGGTTTTTATTGATTCAGATTTACTACTGGATCACATACTGTAATTCACCAACTGTAAGGAGCTATCAATTATAAGAAATTATTTTATGTACTACTAGAAGAATAAATGCTGCCAATTAAATAATGCCATCTTATAACTTAATATGTTAAATTTATGCTTATGGAAAGAACTATTTGAGACTTAGATATGCATTTTTGTTACATCATACTGCTCTATTCACTGCCTTCCTGCATACATTAATTTCTTGAAGATTTTAAGTGGAATTTAAACTCAGTATGTGTAGTAAGTACCAAAAATGCCCCATAACACAAATGAAGTGTGCTGGACCATTCTTGTGTATGTGTGATCATGCTGACTGGCTGATGGGTAAGACTCCATCCATTTTCAGATTCATCCCTCTTTAAGAGAGATTCAAATGTGTTTTCTTACCAGCTTGCTGAGATGTGGGCCAAAGGGAAAGAGGAAGGGGTGAGGATTAAAAGATGCCAACAGTAAAATGGAGTAAGACTCTATCACATCAGGAAAAGAGGGATCTACTATGACTGTTAGGATATATGGCTTAAATAATAAAGTAGAGCCATTTATTGAAGAGATTGATGGGGGAGGGGTAGCAATGGGTTGAAGATGGGAAATGGAATTCCACTTTGTCCCTGTTACAGAGATGCCATTTAGGTGTTCGATTGGAGACATGTAAGTGTCAAGTAGGCAGCTGCCTGCCTGATATTGGATGTGTACATGAGAGGGCTCTGGAAACAGCTATCTGAGTCACAGCATAAAGTGTTATCTTTAAAACCCACAGTTTCGGCTGGGCGCGGTGGCTCACGCCTGTAATCCCCGTGAGGCCGGTGAGGCCGAGGTGGGCGGATGATGAGGTCAGGAGATCGAGACCATCCTGGCCAACAAGGTGAAACCCTGGCTCTACTAAAAATACAAAAAAAAAAAAAAAAAAAAAATAGCTGTGTGTGGTGGTGCACGCCTGTAGTCCTAGCTACTCGGGAGGCTGAGGCACAAGAATCCCTTGAGCCCGGGAGGCAGAGGTTGCAGTGAACCTTTAGTGTTTTAAAGATGGCACTTTATGCTGCAACTCAGATAGCTGTTTCCAGAGCTCTCTTATGTACACATCCAGTATCAGGCAGTCAGCTGCCTACTTGACATTTAGATGTCTCCAATCAAACACCTAAATGGCAGCTCAGTAACAGGCACGATGTGGAATTCTGTTTCCCATCTTCAACCCGTTTTTCCCCCTCTCCCATCAATCTCTTCAATAAATGGCTGCACTCCAGCCTGATGACAGTGGGAGACCCTGTCTCAAAACAAAATAAAACAAAACAGAACAAAAAAACCAAAAAAGCCCACAGTTTCCTCCTGTATAAAATGGAGATAATCCGATCTGCCCTTTAAGGTTTTAGGTTTAGCTTAGAGTAGTGCCTGGAGCATAGAAAGCTCTCAATAAGTGTTTTCTGCTATCATGATTGATCTCCATCATCTATAGCATGGGCTTTAGAGATAGAGACCTTAGTTTGAGTTTAAGCAAGACTTACAGCAAGTTATATAATAATTCAATTTTTTTTTTTTTTTTTTTTGAGATGGAGTTTTGGTCTGTTGCCCAGGCTGCAATGCAGTGGTGTGATCTCTGCTTACTGCAACCTCTGCCTCCTGGGTTCAAGCAGTTCTCCTGCCTCAGCCTCCTGAGTAGCTGGGATTAGAGGCCTGCGCCACCACTCCCAGCTCATGTTTGTATTTTTTAGTAGAAATGGTGTTTCTCCATGTTGGCCAGGCTAGTCTCAAACTCTTGGCCTCCAGTGGTCCACCCACCTCAGCCTCCCAAAGTGCTGGGATTATAGGCGTGAGCCCCTACACCTGGCCCAATTATTCAATTTGTCTGTAAACTGGAAATAGTGAAACCGAGTTCATGGGTAGTATTCTTAGTACTAACTGAAAAAGAAAAGCAAGGAAGCATCTCTAGGTATGCAAAATAGACTTAGGACATATATCCTAGGGCTAGGCGAGGAGGCTCACACCTGTAATCCCAGCACTTTGGGAGGCCAAGGCAGGAGGATTGCAGCTTGAGACTAACCTAGGCAACATAGTGAGGCCATGTCTCTACAGAAAATAAAATAATTAACTGGGTATGGTGACACATACCAGTAGTCCTAGCTACTTGGGAGGTGGAGGCAGGAGGATCACTTGAACCCAGGGCTCTGAGGTTACAGTGAGCTCTGATCATGCTACTGCACTCCAGCCAGAGTGACAGAGGGAGACCCTGTCTCTAATTTAAAAGAAAGAAAAAGACATATATTCTGCTTTTTAGCAGTTTACACTTTAGTTTCTGGAAATAAGTCCTAAACATATATGTGCAAGATTAACAATACAGAGAAACTTGTGAGAAGTTGACATATGAGCTCTCTAGGTAACAAGACAAGATTGAGAACCACATAGTCAGGAGACCCACTTCAGTTTTTCTCTTGATTAACTGTGTGATGTTTACTGTCTGAGACTCAGGATTTTCACTTATAATGTGAGAGTTAATTGGGCAAGATGATTTCTTAGGATACCTCTGTTTTGAAGGGTTTCTTAAAGCGATTTAAATATTTAGAGGAAGGGCGATTACTCCAGAAAGCTTGGAGGAGATGGGACTTGAGAAAACAGAGTGGTTTGATTAAAAACTACAAATGGCACAAGAGTCTTTTGGAATTTTTGAAGGTCTCTGTTTTGTGTGTTACAATTAGGAGACATTAGCTGTATTAATCTGTTCTCATGCTGCTAATAAAGACATACCCAAGACTGGGTGATTTATAAAGGAAAGAGGTTTAATGGACTCACAGTTTTACATGGCTGGGGAGGCCTTACAATCATGGTGGAAGGTGAAGGAAGAGCAAAGGGACTTCTTAAATGGCAGCAGGCAAGAGAGTGTGTGCAGGTGAACTGCCCATTATAAAACTGTCAGATCTCATGAAACTCACTATCATGAGAACAGCATGGGAGGGACCCACCCCCGTGATTCAGTTGCCTCCCACTGGGTCCCTCCCATGACACATGGGAATCATGAGAGCTACAATTCAAGATGAGATTTGGGTGGGGACACAGCCAACCACATCAATTAGCTATATTCTTACATTTTCCTGCTTCATTAGTTATATATTAAACAACTATTCGAACTCATCCTCTGTGTCCGTTTTCCTTGTGCAGGGTGTGTCTAGGACGGTGGTTCTTGGGTTTGGCCTCAGGATCTCATTATAGTGTTCAATATTGAGGTCGCCAAAGAGCTTTATTTTTCAGTATTTACTATATTAGAAATAAATTTGAGAAATTAAAATAACTTAATGAAAAGTTACTACATGTTAATATTTTTTGTGTAAAAATAACTGTTTACAAAAGCCAAATTTTAGTATTAAGAGTAGTATTTGTTTCACATATTTGCAAATTTTATTAATATCTGCCTTAATTGAAGATAACAATTCTCATATCTGCTTCTGTATTCAATCTGTTGTGATTTATGCTTTTGTTGAAGTATATTGAAGATACTATGGCCTCACAGATAGGCAGTTAGAAAAAGAATATTTTTGTATTATTTTCAGATAATTACGAGAATTCTTTGATGTTCCACAAAACTCCACTCGCGATTATATAGGTTAGTTGCACATGGACTCTGAATCCTTATTAATGAACTTATAGCACTCTCTGTTATAATAAAATGCGTTGGTTTATCTTGTCCTTTGAATGGGTTCTTTATCTTTTATCCATAGATGCTTTTGTTCTCACAGTCCCCTGAAAGGGCATTAAGGAATCCCAGGGATTCCTAGGTCACACTTTGAGAATCACTGCTACAGTGTTATCTGCCTCAGAGAGTGGTTGCTACTTTAAGGTTATGGATATTTTTAGCCTGGCAGATAAATTTGTCCTGTCCTGTTAAGTGGTTATGTGGATTTATATTCCTACTAGCAGTATAGGGGAGTTCTAGGTATGCAACCTCTTCAACACTTCATGTGAACAGATAGTGTGAATTTTGCTAACCTGTTAGTGTGAGAAAGGCCCTTTGAGGTTTTTTGTGTATATTTCTATTGGGTTCTAGTTATCCAACTATTTCCTTTTTTCTTTTTCTTCTTCTTATTTTTTGAGACGGGGTCTCTCTCTGTCGCCCAGGCTGGAGTGCAGTGGCACGATCTCCACTCACAGCAAGCTCTGCCTCCCAGGTTCACGCCATTCTCCTGCCTCAGCCTCCCGAGTTAGCTGGGACTACAGGCTCCTGCCACCACGCCCGGCTAATTTTTTGGTATTTTTAGTAGAGACAGGGTTTCACTGTGTGAGCCAGGATGGTCTCGATCTCCTGACCTTCTGATCCACCCGCCTCGGCCTCCCAAAGTGCTATCCAACTATTTCTTTTCCATCCGTCCACCCTCCTTCTTCTTCCCTCCTGCTTTCTCCCCACCCTCAATGGATTTAGCTGATTCTTCCTTAGTCTGTTCTTTCCATATAGTTATACACGCTGTGTCTTTTTCTCATAGTCATTACCTCAGGAATTTTAATATGCATGCTTAACAAGGTAATCAAAACACAAGGATTTTAGAACACTTTAATTCAGTCACTCACCGCCTGACTTGTATACTGTTGTTTCCAAAAACATTAGTTCTTTATGTTTTTTCTTTTTCTTTTTTTTTTTGGACATTCAAATTAGTGTTATTTTTGTATAGTTCTTTTAACAAGAAACATATGTGCAGAAAGAATATGTGAGGGCAAATTCTAGAAGTCACTGCAGAATGTAATGTTGCATATACCTCAAGTGTTACATATTTTTCTATATGCTATAAAATAATATCAAATGAAAATTTAAATTTTTGCTGCTTACCCCAAAACATTAAATAGAATTAGAAATATTAATTTCTTGAGGCATAAGCAATTCATTGAATATATTTTATGCCAAAGTCTGATTTTATTTCAACTTAAGAGAAGTCAAAGGTTCTATTATTCTAGGACCTTAATCACTGTAGCTTTAATACAGGGGACCCAGTTTAAGTGGGCTAATATCTAATACCAGGGGAAATAAATTGAGCATCTTTCTAAAGTGTGTGTTAGCACTTTTCAGAGTACTTGCTATGTGTTACATAGAGATCTTCTTAATCTCTCAGTCACTGCCCTACAGGGTGTTGGTACATTATCCCTCTGTTATTGGTAAAGAAAATGCAGAAAAGACATAGCTAATTACTGGTTGCCAGGATTGGGGTTTAATTAATTCATTCATCTAGACTTTATTTTAAAGCAATATCTGTTTGGAAATATTCACAGCCCAGTCACTGAGAAATGATAAAATTTCCATACAGTGTTCCTACTGTATTGGTTATCTGCTGCTAGATAACAAATTATCCAATGTTAGCAGCTTGAAGTAACACACATATATATGATTTCACAGTTTATGGGGTTAGGAATCTGGGCATGGTGTAGCAGGGTCTGCTACTAACTTCAGGGTCATGGGCTACAGTGAAGGTGTGAGATAGGGCTGCAGTAGTATTTGAAGGCTTGGCCAGTAAACGATCTGCCCCTAAACTTACTCAGTTGGCAGTGTTTAGTTCCTCTTGAGGTGTTAGATTCTTGGCCAAAGTCTTCCCTTGGTTGTTTCTCACATGGCCCTCTCATATCTCACAACATGGCAGCTTGCTTTCTCAGAGCCAGCAAGTGAGAAGGTGAGAGGGAGTGCTAGCACAATGCAAGTCAGTTTTTTGTGACCTAATCAAGGATGTGACAGCTTATCACTTTGGTCATACTCTGTTTTTTAACAGACTTTTATACTGAAAAACAATAGGCCTAGGTTCATACCTCTCTTACCTTATACTAGGATAAATTCAAAATGCATCAAAGATTTAAGTGTTAAAAAAAAGGCCGGGCATGGGCTGGGTGTGGTGGCTCACGCCTGTAATTCCAGCACTTTGGGAGGCCGAGGTGGGTGGATCACTTCAGGTCAGGAGTTCAAGGCCAGCCTGGCCAACATAGTGAAACCCCATCTCTAAAAAAGTACAAAAATTAGCCGGGCATGGTGGCACGCACCTGTAATCCCAGCTACTTGGGAGGCCGAGGCAGGAGAATCACTTGAACCCGGGAGGCGGAGGTTGCAGTGAACTGAGATTGCGCCACTGTGCTCCAGCCTGGGCGACAGAGTGAGCCTCCATCTCAAAAAAAAGGCTGTGGCTGTGGCTGAGTGCAATGGCTCATGCCTGTAATATCAGCACATTGGGAGGTAACACGGGAGGATCACATGAGTCCAGGAGGGCAACATAGTGAGAACCTGTCTCTACTGAAAACAGACAAACTTAGCTGGGTTATTCTGTTTGTTAAAAGGAGTTATCAGCTCCACCTCATGCTCCAGAAAAGCATGAATACCAGGAGGCAAGGATCACTGGGGGCCATCTTAGAAGGCTGCTTACCACAACTGCCAACCCAGTGTTTTTATTTGAGGTGCCAGAAGTAGAGGTGCAGTCATACAGAAGGCTGCTCATCTCTTTGAACAAGCCCCCAGCCCATAGCTATTCTGGATTATTTTTCCAGAAGCTCAGTGACCAGGATACATAGTGAGAAGTAAAAAATACAAAATATTGTCATAGGAAGGGATTTGGCTGAAAGAGTCAGAAATGTGAAAGCCCTAATGAAGAGAAAGGATGTCAAGAAACGTGAAAAAGGGAGGAATGAGGGAATTGTCAGCAAGGACCATTCTCTACATGCAGGTGTAGAGAAAACGAGGAGGTGATTGAGAGGAGTCAACAGCCTCGTGGTAATAATAAAAATCTTCATCTCAGACGGGCACAGTGGCTCACATGTGTAATCCCAGTGCTTTGGAAGGCTGAGACAGGAGGATCATCTGAGGCCAGGAGTTGGAGAACAACCTGGGCAACATAGTGAGATGACCCTGTCTCTACAAATAAAAAATAAAAAAATTAGCTGGCTGTAGTGGTGTGCACCTGTAGTTGCAGCTACTTGGGAGCTGGGGCTTGAGGATTGCTTGAACTGAGGAGCTGGAGATTGCAGTGAGCTAAGAACATGCCACTACACTCCAGCCTGAGAGACAGAGCAAGACCCTGTCCCCTGTCTCTTTAAAGAATAAAAAAATTGGCTGGGCTTAGTGGCTCACGCCTGTAATCCCAGCACTTTGGGAGGCTGAGGCAGGTGGATAACAAGGTCAGGAGTTCAAGACCAGCCTGGCCAATATGGTGAAACCCCATCTCTACTAAAAATACAAAAACTAGCCGGGCGAGGTGGCGGGTGCCTGTAGTCCCAGCTACTCAGGAGGCTGAGGCAGGAGAATTGCTTGAACCCGGGAGACGGAGGTTGCAGTGACCCAAGATCGTACCACTGCACTCCAGCCTGGGTGACAGAGCGAGACTCCGTCTCAAAAAAAATAAAAAAAAAAGAATTAAAAAATCCCCCCCAAACCCAAACTTCATCTCACTTGACTCTTTTTGAAACTCTCAGGTTTCTAAGGAAGCCCTTTGTTTCTCTAACTCCTTTCTTACCTCCTTGGAAGAATCCTCTCTCCGTCTTCCCCACCTCTCTTCTGGCCTCACAGAGGCCTCGATGACCTGAGCTCACTCCCTCTTTCCTGTTCCCGTTACCTGAGCCCTCCAGCTTCTGTCCTGAGATTTAGGGCTTCTCCTCTCGCCTTCCAACAAGAAAAATTGTGTGGAGGAAATTAGACTCCAATGTTTCAGAGGAAAAAAGGTACAAATTTGATCCTGAAGAGGCCGTCAGTGTTTGATACATTCTATCAAAAAGGGTCGGAGTGTACTCATAGGAAACCAGTTAATAAACTTTTACCCAGAGCAAAGTGACAGTGCACACACATTCAGACTCTCTCTGATGGCTTTTATCCGAAGTATTCAAGACCACCCAAAGGATAAGAAAATAGAGACAAGCATGTCCGGCTCCAAACAACACCCTTAAACTGGATGATGCAATCATTCGGGGAAACCCTCCCCCAGAGTGAGTGGAGGTTACCAATTCCTAGTTACCTGAAGTCAAGGGTTAAAACAGACAAAATGGCATAGCTAATATATCCTAACACACAAAATGGACAAGTATAAAACCCTTACCAATAAACAATATTGATAAAGTTTCTCATTTGGAGTGTTCTCTCCCACCAGGTTGGTAGTGAGATATACTTTAAAAATTAATCCACTGAAAGGAGGAGGAGTGTGATTGACTCATTGAGGAGGCAGATTTCTAGAATTAGCTTTCCTTTGTCCGTACCTCATCCAGAATTGGAGCCCTTCAGTTATAGTTTCCATCTTAATAAGAATACTAAGATTTCAAAAACTGGTACATGTAAACTACGATCTTAACCTCCCCTCAGGTTAAAAAATGTAGCTATCTGGTTTTCTGAGACATTATTTTTTTGTCTGGAGGAAGAAATTGTTAAGAGTCCATGTGCACAGAGCTGGGGTTGGGAGTGGGGTGAACTGTAAGTAAAAACAAGGGATCTTACTGGGGTGATGGAAATGGTCTAACACTGTGCTGATGGTTGTACAGCTTGGTAAATTTATTTAAAAAAATCAAAGAATTGTACATTCAAAATGAGCAATTTTATGTTATATAAATGATGTCATTATAAAGTTATTTTAAAAAGAGGCAGTGGGCAGATCTCTTAAAACCACATCATGCACCTTTTAGTAAGGTGTTACTCTTACTTCCTTCTAAATTCTTTCTTGTACTTTAACCCTTTTGGTATCAGATCTTTTTTAAAGTCTTATAGCCTCTAAAAAAGCTGGTCCCTTCTTTCAGTTTCCCTACGTGTTTCATTATTTTGGTTATTTTATACTTAAAAAAATACTTAGGAACTATAACTAGAAGGCAAAATAAATAAAACTCAGGTTAATTTATTCTTCAGAATAAATTGTAAGGCACATTTATATACACTCTGCAGCTCCATGTAACAAGGTGAGAAACGTGCTCTCCTTCCTCCGTTCTTCTCTGTCCTTTCACATGCCTACGTGTATTTGCTTCCCGGTAAGTTTGTGGGACCCAGGTCTTCTGAGTCTAGATCTGTTCATGCTCGTGGACCGTATTGGTAGAAATCAGGGGCCCTCCCTGCTGCATCCAGTCATCAGACAAGCCAGTTTTTCCAGCATCTCTTTACCTTTTTACCCCATGAACTTAAGTATTTGGAATGGTTGACCCTTGTGTATATTATAGGTATCAGACTTAAGAGATTAAAAACTCTGCTTAATTTTTCATTTTCTGTATAGCTGAAATCTAATCCAAGTGAAAATGAAGAAAATGAAGCACAGTCTCAACTTATAAAATCTGATGAAATGCAGCGTTTGCGTTCACAAGCACTTGATGCTTTTGAAAGTGGAGATTATGCTGCTGCTATAGCCTTCCTTGATAAGATTTTAGAGGTAAGTTTCTTAGATACTGCAGTTGACCAGCCTAACACTTATTGTAAGGCACATTTATATACTTTGACATGTCACATATCACAAAAACCTAGACAGGAGAAAATCAGGTTGGTCCTTGGGCTTTTAGCTCTTAAGTATAAAATAATGTTTATATAAAAAAAAATTTGGACTGAAGTTTTCAGTAAATGTACTGAATGTGCTATGGCATGAGAGTTAAATATGTTTATATATTGCTTGCTTTGCTATTTTAGTTGATTTTGTATTTTTTTGGGAAGAAAACTAGCAGTTAGATAATGGGATAAAAGATGAAAGAGATGGTTGGAATAAAAGAAAAAATGATGTTCGGGAGGAAAGAGGAATGTTTAGAGAAAAATTTTTAGAAAATAAGGCAGATAAAGAGTTGATAGTATGTGCCTGTAGTCCTAGCTACTTGGGAACTGAGGGAGGATCACTTGAGCCCAGGAATTCGTGGCTGCAGTGAGCTGTGATCGCTCCACTGTCCCCCAGCCTGGGCAACAGAATGGGACCCTGCCTTTAAAAATATTAATAATTGACTGAGTACGGTGGCTTATGCCTGTAATCCCAGCACTTTGGGAGGTCGAGGTGGGTGGATCACTTGAGGCCAGGAGTTTGAGACCAGCTTGGCCAACATGGCAAAACCCTGTGTCTTAAAAAGAAAAAAAAAAAAAAATGGTGTGGTGGTGCATGCATGCTTGTGATCCCAGCTGAGGCTCTGAGAAGCAGAGGTTGCAGTGAGCCGAGATCATGCCAAAAAAAAAAAAAAAAAAAAAAAAAAAAAAAAATAATAATAATGGTTGATAGAATCTAGAGAGTTCTAGCTAGGGAAACCTAAGTCTAGGTTTCCTTGCCTCTGAAGGATTTAATGACAACTGATTTCCGAAGGAAGTCTACTGAAATATTCAAATGGAAGCAGTCGTAATTCACATTTATTTAAGATTTCTACAGTATTTTGATATACAGTTTCATTTAATTTTGGCTCTAAACTTATAATATATGTAGAATGGACATTTTGTTGATAATTTTACGGAAGATATTGTGATATGGTCCAGTAGAATTCATGTTTTACTGGGTTATTTTGTTTATGCTTTTTAAAGGAAATATAGTTTACATTTTTACTTTCCCATAGACCATTTTGACTTAGCTCATTGTTCATGATATTTATGTATAATGTTGATTTTGATATTTTCATATATGTGAAAAGTCAATACGAGTTTAGAACAGCTCTAAGAAATATGCAAAGATACTTCCACCAGCCTTATTGATGAGCTCTTGGGTTTATGATTTGAAGAATACTATTGTGTTTACTAAACCCTTATGAACTTTTTGATAAAATAGGGATGGTGAAGCCTCAACCTCCTGCTTTCTCACGGTATTTTTTTCTTTTCTTTTCTCTTCTCTTCTTTCTTTCTTTTTTTAAATTTTTTTCTTGATATGAGGATTTACTTTTAAGGAGGTGACAGTTTACAGAAGATAATTTCTTAAAACATTTTTTTGTTTAGAGACTTGGTCTGTCTCTCTCTGTTACCTAGACTGGAGTGCAGTGGTACGATTATAGCTCACTGTAACCTCAACCTCCTGGGCTCAAGTGATCCTCCCACCTCAGCCTCCTGAGTAGCTGGGACCACCGGTGTGTTCCACTGCACCCAGTTAATAATTTTAAATTTTTTGTGGAGATGAGATCTTGCTATGCTGCCTAAGCTGGTCTGGAATTATAGGCATGAGCCACTGTGCCCAGCTAAGAATTTAATGTGGTTATTAGCAGAAAAAAGTAGTTTGTCAATTTAGAACCTAGATTTTATTTTTTGACTACAAATTAGAATTGTTGATTAAGTATAAAAATCTGATAACAGAATATTCTCTTCAAATATGCTTCACTAGGAACAACCCTCCAATAGTAAATGCTATGTTTTCTTATTTTCAGTGTCTTAGAATTATATAATCAAAGAAGGTAAGAAAAGGGCCTTGTTATTATATATATCCCTTCCCCCATTAGAATTCATTTACAACATTTTTGGAGAAACTATTTTGTCACATCAGTTTTGTCACATTTAAATTGTATCAGATTTTAAAATAATATTTGCAGTCTGTAAGTCATCACATTAATTGAGAATGTTTTATGTTGATAAATACGTAGATAAAAACATGGAATGCAACAATGAATGTGCATAGTTTTTTCTTCCTTAAAGTCTAGTTCTTTTGTTCCTCAAGGTTTGTGTTTGGGATGCAGAACTACGGGAACTTCGAGCTGAATGTTTTATAAAAGAAGGAGAACCTAGGAAAGCTATAAGTGACTTAAAAGCTGCATCAAAGTTGAAGAATGATAATACTGAGGCGTTTTATAAAATAAGCACACTGTACTACCAGCTAGGAGACCATGAACTATCCCTCAGGTCAGTCCTAGTGACACACATGTCTGATCTTCTTTAATTGTTGGCAGTAAGATAACCTCATCTTGTTTTAACATTTTAATATTAAATTAATAAGATGATGGTGGTTAAGGCTGTTTTTATATTGTATATCCATTTATATATTTTGTGTTATTCCCATGTTACTTTAATTCCACATAGTTTGTTTTCATGAAGCTGCTTATTAAAATAAACAGGAAGGCTCTTATATTTCTAGAAACAAAATTGAGTGTTTACTATGTAATGGTAGTGAGTCATTTTAATTTGAATTAACAAATGTATGCATGGTACAATGCCATATATAAATGTGTACAGTAAATTATAAGTCTCAGTATGTTTTTGTTTAATTGTTGCAAACAAAAAATATTTTTATTGTGATTTCTGTATTTAGCGTGGAAAACTACTCATTGATTGTTTTGACATGGAGTATTTTCCTTTTTTTAAATACATGAACAGTGAAGTTCGGGAATGTCTTAAACTTGACCAGGATCATAAAAGGTGTTTTGCACACTATAAACAAGTAAAGAAACTTAATAAGCTGATTGAGTCAGCTGAAGAGCTCATCAGAGACGGCAGGTGAGAATACGGGTTGTTCCAGCTGTCCAGCTATTCCTTATATGTGGGCACAAGTGAATTACAGAACTGCTTTTACTTCTCAGCCATTGAGGGTGGGGTATTCTAGTCAGCCCTGGGCCTTAGCAAAACTACCAGAACTGGACGTTTTTGGAATAGGGAAGAATATAAATAATAGTAACTGTGTAGTATTCTTACCAGCAGACTTACTTGTATTATACCAAATATTTATTATCTCCTATATCAGGCATTGAGCTATGTCCTGAGGGTGCAGAAATGAACCTGATGGTAGTTTGTGTTCTTAAGAAGTTTATAGCATTGCGTGGGAGACACATACATGAACAGATTATTAAAAGACAATATGATACCAAAGTGATAGAATGTGCATAGGATAATTAGAGTACCAAAGAGGAGTATTTACTCTAAATCAGGATGGTGAAGGCAAGGAGTAAAAGAGAAGCTTTTTTTTAGAGAAGACGATAGATTTTTAAATCCTAATCCTAAAGAGTAAGTAAGAGTGGGCAGAAGTAAGAGGCTGTGTCTGTGTGAGTGTTATTTGTAGAGGGTTTGTAGGCTGGGCAGGAGGACTGAAAAGAGTACAGGGCACTGCAGACAAAACTTCCTAATAGAAAATAGGCTCTAATTCCTCTACTTTTAGTAGCTTTGTAAGTTACCATCATGAGAATGCTTTACTCAGTTTTCCCCCAACATTATGCAAACTATAACGCCTTGAAAAACCATAGTACCTTGTCACAATGGGGATATTGATGTGGGTGCAGTCAAGATACAGAATAATTCCATCCCAACAAGGACCCCTTGTGTCGCCCTTATAGCCACACCTACTTCCCTGTTGTTCCTATCCCTTCCTTAGCTAATCTAGTCACTTCTAGAATTTTGTCATTTTAAGAATGTTACATAAATAGAATCATACAATGTATAAACTTTTGGGATTGGCTTTTTTTTTTTTCTTTTGAGACAATCTCACTGTGTTGCCCACCTGTTCACAGGTGCAGTCATAGTACATTGCAGCCTTGAACTCTTGGCCTCCAGTGATCCTTCTGCTTCAGCCTCCTGAGTAGCTGGGACTTCAGACGCATGCTACCACAGCTGGCAGCATGGGCTTTTTTCCCCCTCATTCGAATTCTCTGGAGATTTATCCATATTGTATCAATAATTCCTCGTTTACTGTTGAGTGGTTTCCATGGTGTGGATTTACTGCACTTTGTTTAACCATTTATCCATTGAAGGACCTGAGGTTGGGAGTTCGAGACCAGCCTGACCAACACAGAGAAACCCTGTCTCTACTAAAAATACAAAATTAGCTGGGCATGGTGGCACATGCCTGTAATCCCAGCTACTGCAGAGACTGAGGTGGGAGAATCACTTGAACCCAGGAAGCGGAGGTTGCGGTGAGCCGAGATTGCACCATTGCGCTCCAGCCTGGGCAACAAGAGCGAAACTCCGTCTCAAAAAAAAAAAAAAAAAAAAGTTTTCTGTTTGCAAGTCTGCCCTTTTCAGGTCCTCTGGCTAGAGAGAGCAGACTTCTGCAGGTTTTTGTTATTGTCGTTCTGTACCTGTTGGCCTGTTGGCATTTCTGCATTGCTGGAATCTTCAGCTCCAAGTCTGGGATATATGAAATGAAAAAAGGAACCCAGGGAACTTCTTACCATATTTTTCCTCAGGTCCTGAGTCACTAGGTAGTCTGTCTTCTCTCCTCCTTTGAAAGTTTTGTATTTTAAAAAATATACATTTAATTTCTAGGGTTTTTAGTTGTGCTTAGCTGGAGGAATTGGGAAAAATACATCTATTCCACTTTCCCAGAAGCTGGCTTTTTTGCTTTTTTCTTTTACTTTAAGTTCCAGGATGTATGTGCAGAACATGGAGGTTTGTTACATAGGTAAACGTGTGCCAAGGTGGTTTGCTGCACCTACCAACCCATTACCTAGGTATTAAGCCCCGCATTCATTAGCTATTTGTCCTGATGCTCTCTCTCCCCTTGCTGCCTGCCCCGCACAGGCCCCCTGTGTGATGTTCCCCTCCCTGTGTCCATGTGTTCTCATTGTTCACCTCCCACTTATGAGTGAGAATATGCAGTGTTTGGTTTTCTGTTCCTGTGTTAGTTTGTTGAGGATGATAGAGAAGCTGGCTTTTATTTTAAATGTTTTAGTTAAGCCTGTGTTTTAATACATCAGCATATTTACATATGAAGATTGTAGCACTTTGGGAATAATGTGCCACCATGGCATAGAAACATATTTTTTAGTTTACTATTGTTGAGGAAAATAACTGAGTATATATAACAGGATTAGTACTTTTTACTGGTTTAAAGAAAATGCGGAAATAGCTTTTAATCTTAGAAAGCTTATACAGTTGGGAATTTAATCAGGTACCTTCTGTATGAACTACATTGTACTTTGTTGTGAATACTGACATTAATTATATAAAATGGCATGTAATGGGTTCCGTTATTTTCATGGAAGTGTTTACTGACCAAGAAATAAAACTTGACCTCTGTATTGTTCAGTGTGCTCAGTGTAAGTCAGACTTCAACAGGGTGTTTTACTCAGGTTCGGAATTCTGAGCTTGTTTCTGTAAGGAAATTCTTCTGGTTTGATTGGTACTTACAGGTATGCTTTGTTCTGTCCATCTGCATCTCCTATGGTCATATGTTTTTATTTCCTAACTCTTGATTATGGAGTGTACCTTCTATGGGACTCTAGATTAATAAGGGAAAAGCCAAATCTGAAGCTGGGGCCTCATCCGATTGGATTGATTAAGCAACACATGGTGAAGAGGGGAGGAGCCTTTCTACAGCTCTGGAAATCGAATGTCATCGTTTCTTATCATGATTTGCTCATTTCTTAGATACACAGATGCTACCAGCAAATATGAATCTGTCATGAAAACAGAGCCAAGCATTGCTGAATATACAATTCGTTCAAAGGAGAGGATTTGCCATTGCTTTTCTAAGGTAACAGTTGACTTGTTCCCAGAAATGTGAGAACTCATCATGTGGAATACCAACCATAATCCCTTTCTCACATTTCCTTTTAGGACGAGAAGCCTGTTGAAGCTATTAGGGTTTGTTCTGAAGTTTTACAGATGGAACCTGACAATGTGAATGCCCTGAAAGATCGAGCAGAGGCCTATTTGATAGAGGAAATGTATGATGAAGGTAAATCTTTAAGGAATTTGATTTGCAGTACCGAAGTGTTGATTATGAAATTATCACATTTTAAGCTTCCTTTTCCTTAAAACAAGTTTACCAGAGTACCTGGAAATGTTGACGATTTAGAAAAATGGCAGAGAACTTGAAAATTACTCTTCCATAGTGGAACCTGAAAGGTATACCATGTGAGGAAAGAGTTCTGCCATTGAAACCAGTTCAGTACAATAGAAAAATAAATATTTTAGCTTTTTGTTGTAGAAAGTTAGGAAAAAAAATAAAATAGAAAATTTAAATTGTAGTTCTCATGTCATCCAGAGGTAATCACTGTTCATTTTGCATTTGTCTTTTCCAACTTTCGTCTATGCACATATATTACTCTATATTTTATGCACATATACATATTCTTTCTCTGTCTCTATATATACACACACATATATATACACACATACTCGGTGTGTATGAAATATCTATACAGAAAGCATACATATATGTCAGATATCCCTAATATAAAATGATCCTCTGTGACCCCAAGCTGTTTAGTAAAATAGGACAGCTGCTGCCCTATTTTGTTCAAGCCGAATGAAGTAACAAGAGATTCCTGCTAGATGTTGTGAGGACCTTGGATAAAAGCAGTGTCCTGTTTTTGGAAGATAACTATGGCGTTTACAGTAATACATAGTTTTTGAAAAATAGAATCCATATATATATGGATATATATATATAGTTTTATACCTTTTTTCATGTGACACTAAGTTATGAACATTTAAATGAGAGTTAAAAAAAAAAAAAAGCCTTATAAGCCCTTAATGCAAATATTTTGTTTCAAATTCAGGTAAAGCATTTTAAATCAAAAGCAGTAATTTTCTCTTATAGTTAAATGAAGGGTTTGAATAGTAAAATTTGGTTTGTGATACTCTTTTTAAGGCAAAACTGGTCAATCTCTTTTTCCCTGCTTTCCTCAATTAGAAAAGAATCTTGCTCCTAAGCAAGTTTCTGATTTCCAGGGAATGATGACAACCTGGTCACTACTATTCATGTGACATCTTGTGGGGGATTCAGACCTTGAGGTCTCTGAATGAGGCTTGAAATGAATGCAGTCAAAATGATGTTTTAATATTCATAAGCATGCTTCAATAAGGCATGTAGTCCACATAGAAAATCCCTTTAGCATACTCGTTCTCTTTCCTTTTGAGCTACCATGTCTACTGGGTGAGATGGCTTTACTCTAGGATTTTGCATTCCAGTTAGTTTTTGGAACTCTTTATCAAGGATACTTTTGTCATTTGTATGTAAACCCTTAGCTCTCACTGTGAAATTAGAGAAGCTACAGAAGAATATAAAGAGCTTAGCTGTTAAAAAAAAAAAAAAAAAGGCTAAATCTTGTAGAATGCTAAATATAATTTGAAAGATGCTTTTGGAAGTTGAATGTTAAACTGACTTGCTTTTTGGGGAAACCTGATGGCCTAATTCTGGAAGAAAAAGATGCTTAGTGCTAATTTGATATAATTGATCTGGTTTCTTTTCTTTTTTTTGGAAATGGAGTTTTGTTCTCTTACCCAGGCTGGAGTGCAATGGTGCGATCTTGGCTCACTGCAACCTCCACCTCCTAATTGCAACCAGTTCTTCTGCCTTAGCCTCCCGAGTAGCTGGGATTACAGGTGTGCACCACCACGTCTGGCTAATTTTTGTACTTTTAGTAGTGATGGCGTTTCACCATATTGGCCAGGCTGTTCCCGAACTCCTGACCTCAAGTGATCTGCCTGCCTTGGCCTCCCAAAGTGCTGGGATCAATTGGCCCAGCCCAGTTGATCTGTCTTTGAAGCCTGTTGTTTCCTTGAAAAACTTCTTTTGTATAGGAATTTATTAAAGAGAGAGAGAGAATGGTTGCCAGCTCTCTAAATTTGCAAAAGAAAGAAAGGAAAAGAGCCTGTATAACTGAAACTGACAAGTATTACCTGACTTGTTTGGATTGGAATCAGGGGTTTAGTAAATGATGTAAATAAATAATAATCTTACTTAACTAAGCTAAATAACAGTATGTCTTCAGTTTACTTGAGTTAGAAATATGCTTTCCATATTCTTCTTCCTGGTTTTACCTTTTTAAAATAAGCAATTAAAAATGATGGCAGGTACATAATAAAGAATGAATAGGTGTAGGTTAGTGAATAATGGAACATGGACATTTATTAATTTGGGGCTTAGAATTATCAGGAAACATATTGGGATATCACTCAATAGAAAGCAAGTAAAGTAAGACTGTTATTTGAGGATGCCTCTGAGATCTTGAAAAATCAAGGGAAATTCTTCAGATCTCTGCATGTCTCTGTTTTAATAGCTTTTGAGAGGAAGAAACTGACATTGAAGCAATACTAAAATATTGGCAAATTCCTTTGAATATAGGGGTAACACAAGTGTCCTTAGGAAATGATCAGTTATATTTTGCTAGAACTTTAGCGATGTGAGGGCAGAGACTTGTGGCTGTTGTATTAACTGATGCATTCCTGGTGCTTGTGCTGGCACTCATGTTTGCTGAATGAATGAAGGTAATTTATTTATTATGCAATGAAGTCATAGTGGAGAGTAGGGAATTTAGAATTAGTCCTGCCTTTGAGGCTGGCTTTGTGCAGTTATTCTATTTTTTTTTTTTTTTTTTTGAGATGGACTCTCACTTTGTAGCCCAGGTTGGGGTGCAGTGGCATGATCTCGGCTTACTGCAACTTCTGCTTTCCGGGTCCCAGTTCAAGCAATTCTCCTGCCTCAGCCTTCCGAGTAGCTGGGATTACAGGAACTGTGCCACCATGCCCAGCTAATTTTTGTATTTTTAGTAGAAACAGGGTTTCACCATGTTGGCCAGGCTGGTCTTGAACTCCTGACCTCGTGATCCACCTGCCTCGGCCTCCCAAAGTGCTGGTATTACAGGTGTGAGCCACCGCGCCTGGCCAGTTATTCTATTTTTTGTTTTTAATTCTGGTAAAAGATACAATATAAAATTTACCATCTTAACCATTTTTACATATATAATTTAGTAGAGTTAAATATGCTCACATTGCTGTGAAAAAGATCTTCAGAACTTTTTCATCTTTCTAATCTGATCTCTGTACCCATTAAACAGCTGCTCCTTTTTACCTCTCCCTTAACCCTTGGGAACTACCATTCTGCTTTCTGTCACTGTGAATTTGACTATTCTAGATCCTCATATAATTGGAATCATATACTATTTGTCTTATTGTGCCTGGTATGTTTCACTGAGCAGCATAGTATCCTCCAGGTTCATCCATGTTGTGACATGTGACAGGATTTCTTTTTCTTTTAAGGCTGAATAGTATTCCATTGTATGGACATCCCACATTTTGTTTATTAATTCATCCACTGATGAACATTTGTGTTGTTTCTGCCTTCTGGCTATTGGAATGGTGTTGCTATGGATATGGGTGTGCAGATATCTCTTTGAGACCTTGGTTTCAATTCTTTTGGATGTCTACCTAGAAGTGGGATTGCAAAATCATATGCTAGTTCTTTTTTAATTTTTTGAGGAACCTCCATACTGGTTTCTGTTATGGTTACACCATTTTAAAATTTTACTAGCAGTGTATAAAGATTCTGATTCTTTCACATCCTCATCAACACTTTTTTTTTTTTTTTTTTTTTGAGACAGAGTCTTGCTCTGTCGGCCATGCTGGAGTGCAGTGGTGCAATATGAGCTCACTGCAATCTCCACCTCCTGGGTTCAGGTGATCCTCCTGCCTCAGCCTCTTGAGTAGCTGGGATTACAGGTGTGTGCCACCACACCTGGCTTTTTATTTTTATTTTTATTTTTTTTTAGTGGAGACAGGGTTTTCACCATGTTGACCAAGCTGGTCTCAAACTCCTGACCTCAAGTGATCCACCCGCCTCAGACCTCAAGTGATCCACCCGCCTCAGACCTCAAGTGATCCACCCGCCTCAGCCTCCCAAAGTGGTGGGATTATAGGTGTGAGCTACCGTGCTCAGCTGGTCAACATTTTATATTTTCTCTTTTTTTTTTTTTGATAGTAGCCATCTTAATGGGCTTGAAGGTGGTACCTGGTTTTGGTTTTGATTTGTATTTCTGTAATGATTAGTGATGTTGAGCATCTTTTCATATGCTTGGTGGCCATTTGTATATTTTCTTTGGAGTATGCCATTTTTTTTTGCTATATGGTTTCAATCAAGTCATTTAATTTGTTACTTTTTACTCTACTTGTCTGTAAAATAGGAATAAGAACAGTACTTATCTGTTAGAATTGTGGTGGCTATTAAACAAGATGATGCTCAGAAAATGTTCAGCCGCATCTAAATCAGTGGTTTCCACTGTACTCATTTTCAGGTTGTTTGGAACTTGCATTGACTTTTCTGTACAAACAGTATTGTGTGGGATGCCTAGCTAGCTAGGACTAACCTGTGACTGCTGCCTGAACTCTCTTTGACACAGCAGTTATTATAGTGTTACTAGTAATATCAATAATTCTGTGAATAGGGCCAAGTAGAGTGCATTCTCTGGATGAAGGCTGGCCTGGGCAAAATTGTGGAAGAGGTAAAGTTTATCTTTTGATTCCCTAGGGTGTTGTCCTATTCGCAGATTCTTGTGCCCTCTTGCTTATCCTGGGACTCCACCCTGTCATACTACCTAGGCCCGCCCTATCCCACAGAAGTATTCTGTGTTCAAAATTTATACTGGCTGGGCATGGTGGCTCACACCTGTAATCCCAGAATTTGGGAGGCTGAGGCAGGTGGATCACCTGAGATCAGGAGTTCGAGACCATCTTGGTCAACATGGTGAAACCCTGTCTCTACTAAAAATACAAAAATTAGCTGGGCATGGTGGTGTGCACCTGTAATCCCAGCTACTCGGGAGGCTGAGGCAGGAGAATTACTTAAACCCGGGAGTTGGAAGTTGCAGTGAGCCGAGATCAGGCCATTGCATTCCAGCCTGGGCAACATGAGCAAAACTCAGTCTCAAAAAAAAAAAAAAATACATATATATATACACATGCACCACCTCTGTGCATCAGCAGTTTCAGCCTCCAGCACAGCTGCGTTTTAGTAAGAGTGGTCAAATTTAAGATATTTGTTAAAAACGCTGCTTGGTTTCTATTCCTTATGAGATAAACATTTTTAACCCAAAGGAGTCTGAATAGTGGAACTTCAGGCAAGTGCTTGTGCCATCAGGTCAGGCAGCCTACGAGAGAGGTACTGGGGCCACAGGCCTGCCTCCTGGGCATGAAGGAGACCATTCCCTCTAGCAGATCGGATTTCTCTTGGCTGATGCTTTTTTGCAAGGTTGTTAACCAGGGGTTCCTGGCTTCTGTTTATGTGGAGGAGAAGGGGAAGAGATTGGTCTTTGTTGGAAGATGCTGATTGTATTTAAGATCATAACTAAATGTGACTTTGTAAGTTGGAGGCTGCTTATATTATTGCCATTCTTTATACAACATTATAATAACTATGGACACATGTAATCAGAATCTAGAAAGCAGATGCTCCTGAAACTTCCACCTCTTGAAATAAGTTCATCTACTGTAGCTCAGCTAATTAGTTGGAAGCAGGTGGTTAGAATAAATGGCTAGTCCTTTGCAAAAACAGTTAGTGGGGTATGGCATGTAGGTTGATGAAGTCCTTTGGCTGTACATTTCCTGAACTGTTAAGTCGTGCTTGCAGTTTTTATTCACACTCAGGCCTCTTAGCCACAGCTGCAGACTTCTCATTTCTTTTGAAAAGTGTGTGGTTACAAGGAACACTACATAGCTACCTGCTAGTTTGGGATTAGCACATTTGCTGACCATATCAGTTGGGTAAAACATTGTACTCCCTCTGGTGCCAACTCTGTGAACCCATGAGCGTAATATGGAGGTGAGGAAGTAGGAAACTATTACAATAGTCAAACAATATTATTCAGAAAAAGACATAAGATGAATTTCCAAATTATGAAAAGCTTAAAGTGTTGGAAGTAAAAAGTGCTAAGGAAAAAACGATCAAAAAGGTCACTGCAGGTGCAGAGCTGGGACAGATGCTTAGAAAGATGTGGAGGGGTCCTTTGCCCTCTCCCAACAGTGACAAGACACATTTGATTTAGGGCAGAGGGTAGGTTTGAATAGAGAAACCTATATGAAACAGTCATAGATATGTTATCATTTTGGCTTTTTGTTAATTGACAAGACTGTAATTTCCTATGACTAATGAGTGTGATCTCAAGTATGCTTCTTTAAGAAAGGAAAAAAAAAAAAAAAACCCAAGATTTTTCATCATCTTAAATAGAAACAGACTAAGTATATGAACGAAGGCCTATATTTGTATCTGCCTACTCCAGTGCTTTGAATAGAGTTGGTGATATTTCTTAACTGTTAATAAAGTACAGCATAAGATTTAAAATCTCATAATTCAACAGAACTGCAATTATTTTATTTGTGTTTTACTGTTAGCACTTTTATCTCTTTTCCCCTATAAAAATGTTAACAGTCCCTCATGTATAATAGATGCTAAAAATAAAGTCAACAAAACAGATGTATAGAGCATGTTAGTGTATCGGATTCAGTTAGTGTGCAGAACAAATTTTGGCCCCTGTGTATAGAATTAAACATAGTATCTCTCTTCATTGTTTAAATTGGCCTAAAATATAATGGCTAGACTTGCCCTCAGATTTGATGTTAGAATGTGATCCACTGTAGGAAGTAGTTACCTCAGTGGGAGAAGCTGACTTTAAATTGTTCAGCCCTCTTCACTGAGCTCACAGCTCTCATACACTTCTGGGCTCATCATGAGGCTGTACCCTAAGGTTCTTAGGTATAAGATCTTTCCCTTTGATGTCTTAAGGATGAATATGCATAAAACATAGTGGTGGGAAACTTTTTATTTTCATTGTTTATATTATGAGAGTCTCACAGCAGGTAAACACTCCACCCAACATTTTATTATGAGAAATTTCAAATAAAGAGAAAAGTTGAAAGAATTTCACAATGAACACCCATGTCCTCACCATACAGATACTGACATTAACAGTTTACAATGCCTTATCACATGTATCTGTCTCTCTAGCCCTCCATTTATCCATCAGTTCATCTTTTTATGATGCATTTAAAAAAAGGTATTTGGTTTACTTTTCCCCCAAATACTTCAACTTGTGTATCATTAACTTGAATTTGTTTACTGTCCTCCATTTTTTTCTTTCTTTAGCGATAATTTTAGATACAGTAAAATGCACAAGTCTTAGGGATACCATTCCTAAGGTCTGATACCCATGCGACATGTTAAAGCAAGAAATCATTCATGATACTTGTTAAAGACAGTAAGTCAGACTTTATTCAAGGGGACTATGGTGCAGGTAGAGGGGCCACTGCAATGGGGTCTTGCACTGGAGAGACAGATTGGGTTTGACTCTGACTCCAGCTAGGACAAATGGGGATTTATAGCCAAGGAGCAGAGTTGGGGGTCAGTGGGTGGGATTCTTGCTAGTTAAGGTCAACAGACTATGTGTTGAAGGCAGGCCAGGGTCATATGGAGAGTGGAGGGTGAGAAGTGTGACAGATACTGGTGGGGAGGGGTTTCCCTACACTGATGTAGCAGGATTTTAGCTCAAGCTGGATACCACAGGAACAGAGAGGGAAGTCTAGGGTCTGGATCTGGTCAGAAAGAGGACTCAGAGGAGCTGACCAAATTTCTGGTCAGAGGAGACAATCTTTGTTTAACCCAACTCCTGTCAAGATATAGGACATTATATTACCCTCTTGTCTCTTACCAATCAGTCCCCATCCCATCCCCCACAGGCAACTCTGTTCTGATTTTCTCCATCATGGATTAGCTTGGCCAATTCTAGATCTTTATATAAATACAGCCATGTATAGTATATCCTCTTTTGTATAAAGCTTCATTCCTTCAGCATATTTTTGAGATTTATTTATGTTATTACATGCTTTGGTAGTTTATTCTTTTTTATTGATCAAGAGCAGAAGTTGGCAAACTTTTCCTATAAAGAGCCAAATAGTAGAGACCCTGCGCACCATGTGGTGTCTGTTGCAACTACTCAGCTCTGCCATTGCAGTGCAAATGTGACCATAGATAATATGCAAATGTGACCATAGATAATATGCAAATGAATAGGCATGGTTGTGTTCCAGTAAAACTTCATTTTGAAAAACAGGTGGTGGGCTGGTAGCACTCTTATCACTTTTCCACTATAAAAAAGCAAAAAAGTATTCAGTATTTCACCAATAATCCTATCCTTGATGAAGGATATTTCATTTCATGCATATATAACACTTTACGTACTGTCATATTACCAGACACTTCAGCTGACTGTTTTAGTTATTAAAAAAAAGCTGCTACGAACATTATTCTTCGGGCTTTTTTTAGACGTATGTTTTTGTTTATCTGCAAGCGGAGTTGCTGTCATAGTGTAAGGTGCTTGCTCAGTTTTAAAAGAAATTGCCAGACTCTTTCTAAGGTAATGTATAATTTATACTCCTACAATAAAGTACAAGAGTTCCAGTTGCTCCACATCCTTGCAAAGATTTTGTGTTGTCACTCTTTTTAGTTTTATCCATTTCGGTGTGTGTATCGATTGTGGTTTTAATGTGTGTTTCCTGGTTGACTAGGGTTGTTGAATAATTTCATGTGTTGTTTCTGTGTTTAAATATCTTACTTTGTGAAGCAAGCATTCTCTACATGCTTACCCACTTAAAAATATTTGCTGTTTCGTTTTGTTACAGAATTGAACTTATTTATATATTTATGTTTTCCCCTTTATTCCATTAATGTGGTAAATTAAACTGACATTTCTAAAGTTAAGTCAACCTTTAATTATTGGGACAAACTCTTCTTGGACAGGGATTTAGATATTGCTGGATTTGATTTGCTGACATTTTAAGAAGTGTGCATCTGTGTTCATGAGGGATAATTGTTCTGTAAGGTTTTTTGGTAATGTCTTTGTCAGAGTTTAGTGTTAAGGGTATACTGGACTCAACCAGTTCAAAATTGTTCCTTCCTCCTCTGTTTTCTGAAAGTCATATAAGATTGGTATCATCTTTTCTTTAAGGTTTGAGAGAATTCACCAGTAAAACCATCTTGGTCTTGGAAGTCGTTTTTGATTTTTTTTTTTTTTTGGTAGGATGGTTTTTGATGACAAATTTAGCTTTCTTAAATTTTGTTTTTGCTTTTTTTGAGACAAGGTCTTGCTGTGTCACCCAGGCTGGAATGTAGTGGCACAGTTATGACTCACTGCAGCCTTGACCTCCCAGGCTCAAGTGATCCTCCCACCTCAGCCTCCCGAGTAGCTGGGACTATAGGTGCATCCCACCACACCTGGCTAGTTTTTGTATTTTTTGTAGAGATGGTGTTTTGCCATGCTGCTCAGGCTAGTCTCAAACTCCTGGGATCAAGTGATCTGCCCACCTTGGCCTCCCAAAGTGCTGGGACTACAGGCGTTAGTCACTGCAACTGGCCTTACTTAGTATTATTCAGTATAAGGTTATTAATATTTTCTGTTTCATCTGTGTTAGTTTTTATAAGTTACATCTTCTAAGGAATGTTTCCATTTCTTGACACTGCTGAATTTGTTGGCATGAAGTTCATAATATCTTATTATTTAATGTCTATAAGATCTGTAAGATGATTCCTGCTTTGTTTGTAATATTAATAATTTGTATTTTCTTTTTTCCTGTTGATCATTGTAGACACAGTTTGGTCAATTTTGTTGATCTTTTTAGGGAACCAACTTCGGGATTTCTTAATGGTTTCTATGGTTTTTCTTTATTACTTTATTGATTTCTGCTCTTTAGTTCCTTAGACTGACTTTGGTTGTACTTTGTGCTTTTGCTAGAACGTTCATTGATATTAGGCCTTTCTTTCTTTTTACATACAAGCATTTAAAGTTGCACCTTTCACATTTTGTTTTACTTTCATTATAACTTGGCTTGAAGTGTATTGTAATTTCCCTTCTGACTTCTGTGATGCATGGATTATGTATAGGTGTTCTAATTTTCAAATGCTTGATGGTTTCTTAGGTACTTTATTATTTATTTTGAATTTAATTCCATTGTGGTCAGAGAACATGCTAGGTGTGATTTCCTTCCTTTTAAATTCATTTAGGCTTGTTTTGTGGTCCAGCATGGTATCTACCTTGATATATTCTATGTACACTTGAAAATAAGGTGTCTTCTGCAATTGCTGGGTGTAATATTTGTTAGTTTTTCCATCAGGTATGAGGTGAGAGTTGTTAAGATCTTTATCTGTTGTGGAAACTGTGAACTTTCCTGTTTCTCTTTAATATTGTCAATATTTCCTTCATGCATTTTGAAGCTCTGCTATTAGCCTACATATTTATGACTGTTGAGTGTTCTCCTGATGAATTTTTACTTTTATTCTTACCCAGTGTTCCTGTCTATCACTGGCAATACTCTTTTTCTTGAATGATTTTATATGATATTAATAGAATCACCTCTGTCTTGATCTTATTGCTTGCATGGTGTATCTGTCTTCATCCATTTACTTTCAATGTCTTTATGCCTTTATAAGTGTGTCTCTTATAGACATCATGTAGTTGGAACTTGCTTTGTTTCTATCAGTTTTGATAATTATAATCTCCTTTGTTTGAAGTGTTTACTTGATCAGTATTAATGTAATTATTGATATGGTTGTATGTAGGTCCACAATTTTACTATTGTTTTCTTTTTGTCCTTTTGTTTTTGAGTTTTTGTTCCTCTGTTTCTGTTGTCATTTAGATGATTTGAATATTTCTAGTATCCCCTCTGGAGCGCAGCAGTTTTTCACAGGCGTGATTATATTGCATTGTAGCCTTAAACTCCTGACCTCACGCCGTCCTCCTGCCTCAGCCTCCCAAGTAGCTGGGACTATAGGTGCATGTCCTGCACCTGACTGTAACCACTTTTTAAAT
Organism: Piliocolobus tephrosceles; assembly: GCF_002776525.5. Classification (NCBI taxonomy): domain Eukaryota; kingdom Metazoa; phylum Chordata; class Mammalia; order Primates; family Cercopithecidae; genus Piliocolobus; species Piliocolobus tephrosceles. The sequence continues at coordinate 18,153,879 of NC_045455.1, read as the reverse complement.
AAATTTCTAATATTAGTTTAATAGTTTCTAATTATTAGCTACCACTATAACTGAAATTAAAATGTCTTCCTCTAGCTCTTGATTTATCAATTTTAGGCAGTATCCCTTGTCTGCCTGTTACAGAAGAGGAAGAACTGAGTAGACCTCACTAGTTCCTTCTGTTCTTTCTCAACTTCAATTTTAGTTGAGTATTTGATCTTTTGGTTATATTTACAGCTTTAATGTAATATAAATAAATTTTAATATACCCAAGTTTCTTTCTTGCTCTGTCACCTTTAGATAGCATTTCAGTTGTATACTTCTGATAATAAGGAAATTAGTATATTTCCATCTTATCTTTCAACTACATTTTAAGTATGTGTTAGTCTATTTTTATAATGTTTGTAGTATTTAGATTATTTCCTCTAATTGTGGATAGTAAGGAAATGAAAGCCATTTAGTAGACTAATGTATTGTATAACTGCAGTCTCAAGTCATGCGTTTGAATCCTTAGAGAAGGAGATGTAATCGTTTCACCAACCAGTGTCAGATACATGGAGTCACCTGATCACACACGGCCACACTTTTAGTATGCTTCTCATTTGGCGCGGGAGTTTTTGGTAAGCTTCACCCCGAGTTAGAGTTACTGTTTCTCTGCCAGAAGAAACCTATGTCTCTGTCTTACTAAGAACATCTTGAGATTTTTAATGACACAGTTTGTATGAATGAGATCTGCTCTCTGTGAAGATACTTTTTTTTTTACATTTTTTTTCTTTTCACTCTGAAGATATTCTTTAGCCCTATAACTCCTGGCTGTGCCTGGCCTGCCGCATATCTGTTGCCCCAGAACTCCTTTCACTGCCTTTCTGGGTTTTTCTGTCTTCTTTTTAAAAATTTAATCATGTCTTCATCTTTCTTGGATTCTTTTTATATTTTGCTTAAAGTGCATCCTCAGAAAGTGATATGAATGTGTCTGATGCCAGAAGGGAATATTGCAGCTTCTCAGAAATTCAGAGGAAAAATGATTTTTAACACAGACTTCTATGTATAGTAAACTATTAATTAGGGTAAGAATTCAGTGCAATTGTTTAGAAGTTTTCTTTTTTCAGTGTTCTGGAGACACTGGAATCACCTGTGGTGTAAAAGTTTGGAACAATCTCTGTCTGGAAAGACTGCTGCTTTACTGGGAGGTGACTTAGTGACAGCTTTCTCTGTGAAAATGTTTTGTTTGGGCTTTGCTTTTTGAGTCAATGAAATTCTTTTAAATAGGTTAAGCAAATATGCATTTATCGATATGACAGATTTACTTAATTCAAAATTCACAAGAGACAAAGTAGGACATTAAATTATAATAAAAGGGTTCATTCATTGAGAATCTATGAATGTATCTGACATCAGTTTTCCCAAAAACAAAAAGCAAATATTGACAGAATTGAAGCAAAAAATAGACAGCAGCATAATAGTGGCAGGATACTTCAGTATCCCACTTTGAGTAATGAATAATAAAACAAGATAGAATATTAATAAGGGAACAAAAAACTAGAACACACCATAAAACAATTACACCTAACAAATGTAACAAATGTATACAGGCAGCAGAGTACACATGCTTTTCAGTAGCTCATGAAACATTTTCCTACATAGACCATGTGTGACACCACAAGTCTTAACACATTTTTTAAAAGTGAAATTTTACAGACTATGATTGATGGCCCAAATGGAATAAAACTAGAAATCAGTAACAGAAGAAAAACTGAAAAATTCACAAAATATGAAAATCAGACACCACACTCTCGAGCATGCTCTTGTTGAAGGGTCGGAAGACATAATATTGTGAAGATGGCCGTGCTGCCCACAGTGACCCACACCTGCAGCGTGCCTTTCAATTCCCAATTTAACTTTTCTGAAAATAGAAAAAAACCCACAAAATTACATGAAATCTCAAGGGACCACGAAAAGTCTGACAATCTTAAAAGAAGAAAAATATTGGAGGCATTACACTTAATAATGTCTGAACACCAAACAAAGCTACAGTAACCAAAGCACTTTGGCATGGGTATAAAGGCAGGACATCAAAGCAATGAAGCAGAATGCAGCACAGATCTCGTCTCTTGCATACATGCTCAAGTGAGTTATTTGCACACCATTTATTGAAGCATTATCCACAAAAGCCAATAGGTGAAAGCAATTTAAACTTCCTTTACCAAATGAGTGGATACATATACCTTGGAATACAAAAAAATGGAATATTACTCAGCTTTTAAAAAGCAGGAAGTTTTCTAATATCTACCATAAAGACAAATTTTGAGGACATTATGCTAAATTTAATAACCCAGCCACACACAGAAAAATACTGTATGAATCTACTTACATGGAATATCTAAAGTAGTTAACACCCTTAAAAAGAGAAAACAGAATGTTTGTACAGTAAAAACGTTGAATTGAAAAACACCAAAATGTGTGCCCTTTATGAATGTGTAGTCATAGTTGAGAATTGTAGCTATCTAGAATTATTTTTTAGTAATACACTGCGTGTGTTCAGTATTTTTTTGTGAAATTTTTTCTGCCAGTGTATATTCCTGTGTCTCATGTTTTACGATAGGCTATGTCACATTGTGTTGTTTTTATTTATGTATTATAATTTTGTATGCCAATATTCGACTCTGTAAACATCAAGACAGTGTTTGGACAGAAGTCAGATATGGATCAGTCGTACATCTGTTGCCAATATAATTATTTCCGTTTTTGTTTTCCTGTATAACTATTACCCCTATTTTATGACTTGTATATTTGTTTTTTTTTTTGGTTGGTGGTCAATGGTTTTATTTTTAATTGTAAAAAATACATAATGAAATTTATAATCTTTAATATTTTCAATTATATAGTTAAGTATATTGAAACTGTTAGCAACATAGCTCTAGAACATTTTTATTTTTATAAAAGTAATATGCAATATACATGAATCTCAGGCTTTTAAAACTCTCTATTTCATTTTGTTAGATCCTTCATTTTTCTCTTCCCCCTTGTCCTCCTCCTCGTTTTGTCTTCATGTCTACGATAGTTTTGATTTGTTCTTATTTTTCTTGAGTCCTGATTGCTCACATTTTTACCTCCTCGTCATCTTCTGGTCTCTTTCCTGAGTTCTGATTCTGCTTTGTGATTGCCCTTAATGGAAGTAATGAGATTAAGTTACATAATTCGTCTATGATGCTTGCCCAGAATTTTCTTTGGTTTTGTTTTTCTGAGGCTATTCAGAAACTAGTATTCTTTGGCTATGTTTTTTCTGATGCGTGTTCATTAGATAAGTTTTACATGTTCTTTTCCTGATTTGATTTTTAAATATCTTTTAAGTGATACTATGCCAGTTAAAAAAAAAATTATTACTCATCATAAAATGAGTTGGAGTTCACTGTCCTAGCTGTCTGTGGTGCTAGTCCTCTGGATGTCAGTTTTGTTTCTTTGTTTTCTGCATGTAAGGCGTGCTGGGGCCAGGGCAGCCTTCTTAGTTAACAATCGCAGTACTCTCTGCTTTCCTGTTTCCACAGACATTCTGCTTCCTGCTAAAATGATTTTGCTGTCTAGCCCTGCCCTCTCTACTTGTTTGCACCAAACCATGGCCAGGAGGTCATCTGCCGCCAGCCCCACTCGCCCCTCTACCCTCTTCCTTTGCTGCACCAAAGGGTGTTTGTTTTGCATTTCAGGATGAGCCCGTCACCTTCAGGGAGCATAGAGTTGCTGTTTTCTGGGATGCGCCGCACAGGCTGTTTCGCTGTTCCCTCTCATTTTATTCTCTTCTTTACCTCTGTCTTGCCCAGTAAGGCCTCTGCTTTATCTCCCCTATGTGCACTCTAGATTTCCTGGTTCTTGTAATATGCAAGGGATACAGTTTGTCACTTCAGGGTAAGCCCATACTCCTAGAAGGTATATTTTGTCAGCATTTCTGGGATCTTTTACCATTTGGCTTTCTCACTATTTGCTTCCCCCCTCGTCTTAGGTTCACGGCTGATATTAGCACCTTTTAGCAGCCCTTGTCCAGTTTCTTTGTATTGTTTTGCTGAAAATGGAGTTTGGAGCTGCCCTGTTTCTTTTGTGTACGATGCAGCAGGAGAATGTTGGTGTTCCATGGGGCTTGTTTATATTGGAGGTCGGATGTACTATATTCTTTCAAAGGATCTCTTTGCATTGAGAGTAGACTTTTAGGGGAATCGGGTGGAAGCTGGGAACACCTGTTGGGAAACTGTTTTAATGATTCAGGTGAATGGTGGCCCGTGTCACAGTGCTAACTAAGGAAATGCTGAGAAGTGGTTAAACTATGGCTATATTGTGAAGGAAAGCTGATTTGGAACTTGCTAATGGATTGGCAGTGTGAGAGAGGGAATCACTTGTAGCCGTGTGCACCTGTCTTTCAAACGCTGGTCTGTGCTGGGGAGCTCAGGGCAGGCCGTAAGTGAATAGGACCTGTTCACTGGAGAACGTCCCTGGTGGCACTTGCCCAGCTGCCCTGGTGAGCCCTGCTTCACTCATTTAACTGATCAGAGAGGGTCAGTAAAATGATCTATTTAACTTTGGTTTCCTGGGTGGGACCACTGTTTGTTCCAGGTTTGTTGTAGAGGTGTGTGTGCCCTACAGGGGCCCTCCACAGGCACACCTTTCACTCTGCTTATAGTAGGGGTTAATGCTGCAGCTCCATATACAGGGGCCGGAGCCGGCCCAGCCATCCCATAGTCATCTCACGGACTATCCTGACAGTTGCCTTATAGCTACTTCTGCTTGCCAAACTGAGGGTCCTTGGCCAAAGATAATGGCTTCCAGATCTGCCAGGGCCTGTTACAGTGTGCGCTTACATTATGGTTCTCTCTACTTAGGTTTATTACTAATGTGCTCCCACTTCCTATCTTCCAGAAATTTATCAAAGTTGCTGGTCTGCTGTTGTATTCAGTGCTGCTATGGTTATATCACTTTTCGTCATTTCGGTGGCAAGGAGGGTAGGCAAACGTGTGTGCTTACGTCTCCCATCCTAAGCTAGTGATTTGCATTGCTCCTTAGGAATGTGAAGGGAATATAGAAGAAAAGTAATTTGGGATAGATAAGATTTTTTAGATTCAGAGGTTAGAGAATGAATTGGCTAATATGTAACATGGTATTCTTTATCTAGGGCTGACATATGTCTGGCTTATTCTACTTTTCATAGCTGTTCAGTTATGGTGATGGAATAAACATTGGATGGGGGTGTGTGTGTGTGTTTTTATACTTTAAGTGCTGGGATACATGTGCAGAATGTACAGGTTTCTTACATAGGTATACACATGGCATGCTGATTTGCTGTACCCATCAACCCGTCATCTACATTAGGTATTTCTCCTAATGTTATCCCTCCCCCAGGCCCCCACGTCCCCACAGGCCCCAGTGTGTGATGTTCCCGTCCCTGTGTCCACATGTTCTCATTGTTCAACTCCCACTTATGAGTGAGAACATGCGGTGTTTGGTTTTCTGTTCTTGTGTTAGGTTCCAGCTTCATCCATGTCCCAGCGAAGAACATGAACTCATCCTTTTTTATGGCTGCATAGTATTCCATGGTAGATATGTGCCACGTTTTCTTTATCCAGTCTATCATTGATGGACATTTGGGTTGGTTCCAAGTCTTTGCTATTGTGAACAGCGCTGCAATAAACATACGTGTGCATGTGTCTTTATACCAGAATGATTTATAATCCTTTGGGTAGGTACCCAGTCATGAGATTGCAGGGTCAAATGGTAATTCTAGTTCTAGATCCTTGATGAATCACCACACTGTCTTCCACAATGGTTGAACTAATTGACTCTCCCACCAACAGTGTAAAAGTGTTCCTATTTCTCCACATCCTCTCCAGCATCTGTTGTTTCCTGACTTTTTAATGATCACCATTCTAACTGGTGTGAGATAGGATCCCATTGTGGTTTTGATTTGCATTTCTCTAATGACCAGTGATGATGAGTTTTCTTTCATATGTCTGTTGGCTGCATAAATGTCTTCTTTTGAGAAATGTCTGTTCATATTCTTTGCCCACTTCTTGATAGGGTTGTTTTCTTATAAATTCGTTTAAGTTCCTTATAGATTCTGGATGTTAGCCCTTTGTCAGATGGTTGCCTTTTCACTCTGATGATAGTTTATTTTGCTGTGCAGAAGCTCTTTAGTTTAATTAGATCCCATTTGTCAATTCTGGCTTTTGTTGCCATTGTTTTTGGTGTTTTAGTCATGAAGTCTTTGCCCATGCCTATGTCCTGAATGGTATTGCCTAGGTTTTCTTCTAGGGTTTTTATGGTTTTATGTCTTACATTTAAGTCTTTAATCCACCTTGAGTTAATTTTTGTATAATGTGTAGGGGTCCAGTTTCAGTTTTCCGCATATGACTAGCCAGTTTTCCCAACACCATTTATTAAATAGGGAGTCCTTTCCCCATTGCTTGTTTTTGTCTGTTGGTTTTTTTTTCTTTCTTAGATTGTCTCTTAGATTGTGGAGTCTGAGAAAGTGTAATTTAAAATGGTGTATCTAGTTATATCTGTGGGAAGTCTTACATCATCCATACTTAGGTTTCTAATTAGTTATCTGCAATTATGTGAATATAGGAAACAACCTAAATTTTACATTTTTGTCTTATATTGGGAAGATGTGTTCACCTTATATTCTAACACAAATACGTACAAAAGACTGCTTTAGGGAGATACCCTGAACATGTAAGAATGAAAACATGTTTTAAATGTAGAGTCTGCACAAGTAGGAAAATTGTGTGTATACTGAAACATTTTCCTGTTGTATTCCTTCAAGGTCTGTTTCCTTACTAAGCTGTGTGTTGTGCTATGGGTGTTAATTGTAAAGTTAAACCTTACTACGATTTATGATGGTTTTGTTTTTATACTAAATTGGGAGAAGTTTTTTACGTCCCGTGGGTTGGGCCGTAGTAACATTTAGTTGAATGATGCACTGATGCGAGAATTCACTTTAGGATAAAAGATGGAAGGGTCCCCTTCCCCAGTGCCACAGGGCCAAAGGTGGTGGCGGTTCGTTTTTCTATGCAGTGTGTAGCCTGTCAAAATTTGTTAGTCGTGTTGTAGGACTCTTTCCTTAGTTCAGCTAAAGACAAGGGGGTCCCTTGTCACACAGCCACGAAAAATTCGGCTCACAGACAATTTGAAGAGGGCAAGATTTATTGGGTGAAAAGGAAACAGGGACTGTCTACAAGGCCAGAGTCCTAGCTAGTGTGCTTCCCACCTTACAGATTGAATCCCAGGTTCCACCCAGGAAGAGGAGGGAGGGGCCAGGCTCCTCCCCGCTGCAAAAGGTGCAAACTTCCCGAGGCTCCACCCCAGTGCAAGTGGGCACTTCTCCCTGCGTGCAGGCCAGATGGAGTTTTTCCGGGAACCCCTTTGCATTTGGCTGTCTCAGTCTTACCCCAATATCTTTCTCACTTTAATCTGTCCAAGGTGCCTTACATTCCCTCTGTGTTCAGCTATTGCCAAGATGAGTGTTCAGATGTCTTTTCTCCTAGTGAAATGCATTTTCATAAAAACAAGAATTTGAACCCAGCAATCTATTATCGGAATTATCTATCCAGGGAGAATATTGAGAAAAATTTGAGTGGGGGCTTCCCTAGACCATCTCGATTTGGTGATCTGGTAAGAAGATACACAGGACTCAGCATATAGTTGTACTCAGGGCTTTCATTCCAGTGAAAAAGCAAAGTCAGCAAAGGGAAAAGGTGTAAGGGGGAAAATCTGGAGGAAACCAGACAGAAGATTCCAGGACTTCTCTCCCTGTGATGTCACAAAGGACAAGCTTAATTTTTCCAGCAATGAGAAATTCTACAATGTGTGAAATGTTGTCTACCAGGGAAGCTCGTTAGAGACACTGCACCCAGAGTTTTTGTTGGGGACTAGTCACTAGACACCTTCTGCCTGGCCTGCACCAAAATCCCAGACTCCCAGAAGGAAAGATGTTTGGCATAAACTATATTTTTCATACAAACAGTTCAGCCATGAGTCATTCCTACCATGGAATGTTGGGAACACTCCTGAAATCTGGCTTCCCACACATCAGCAGTAAGCCAACCTTGTCAGCAGACTTTTCTAAGGATAGTAGTCTCAGGACTGCTGTGTTGACTCTCTTCTGCATGATACTAGATACCCAGGTGCCTTGTATTTTCTAAGCATTTAAAATACTGTGTGTTAGCTGGGCGTGGTGGTGCATGCCTGTAGTCCCAGCTACTTCATGGGCCTGAGGCAGGAGGATGGCTTGTGCCTGGGAGGTCGAAGTTGCAGTGAGCCAAAGTGAGAGAGACCCCGTCTCTTAAATTTTTTTTTTTTTTAAATACTGTGTAATAAAACAAAAGATGTAATGTGGATAGTCACCAGACTCCCTGTACTGGGACTGTATGTGTTTTGTATTTTGATTGACACTTAGGTTTGTAATAGTGTTAGAGCCTGTGGGTTACTGAGTCATTCAGATTGTGGACAGCTCCTTCTGCTCCCTTTCTTTCTGTAATTTTTTTTTTCTAGCTTCCTATTGACCAAACACACCTCCTGATCCCTTTCTAAACATCTAATTCTTCTGTACTGTTGTCAATCCATAACTGACCAGGCAGATTTGCTTTATCACTGTCTTTGTTACACAGGAAAGAATCACTTCAGTCTTAATGGTGGTAAGATTGCTCTGGATAAAGTGCTGACATTAACGTATTTACCCAGAGGGTATGGAGAGATCTTGCGGGAGGGTGGACAAGTAAACAGCAGTACATTTTGTTGAATGAGAATAATAAACTACCTAAACTCAGTTTTAATTATGATGCCTTTTAAACCTTTTTTTTTTGAGATGGAATCTCGCTTTGTCACCCAGGCTGGAGTGCAGTGGCGCGATGTCATCCACTGCAACCTCCACCTCCCAGGTTCAAGCGATTCTCCTGCCTCAGCCTCCCGAGTAGCTGGGACTACAGGCGTGTGCCACCATGCCTGGCTAATTTTTTTTTTTTTTAAGTAAAGACGGGGTTTCACTATGTTGGCCAGGCTGGTTTTGAACTCTTGACTTAGTGATCCACCCCCTTCGGCCTCCCAAAGCGAGGAGATTACAGGCATGAGCCCCGTGCCCGGCCTCTTTTAAATATTCTTGATCAGAGTTACTAATGGGGTATCACGTAAGGTTTTTGGCAATAATGACCAAAGAGTGAAGGGGTTGGGGGATGATGACTTCAGCATCAATTTTACAGGATAAGAAAAGGCAACAAATTATAATTTGCCTTAACAATATTATCTTAAACATATTTTGACAGCGATTCAGGATTATGAAACTGCTCAGGAACACAATGAAAATGATCAGCAGATTCGAGAAGGTCTAGAGAAAGCACAAAGATTATTGAAACAGTCGCAGAAACGAGATTATTATAAAATCTTGGGAGTAAAAAGGTGAATTATTAATTTAAAATTTACTTTGCTATTTTTAATCAACTCTGTTTCAAAGCTAATCATTGCTCTTTTTCCTCTCTGATTCATTTTCTTTACTTATGTAATTTCAGTCATATGGATTAAACCCTAACAATCTTTAACATTAGAAAGCTACTTTGAGTATTTTATAGGCAAGTTTCTTTGATAGAGACCAATAATGCAGCCACAGAGAATTAGTAGTTGGCAACAAAGATGACACTGTAGCATGAATGGGTCCTAGGCCTAGATTTTTTAAGAAGGGTAAAGGGGTAGGAGTGAGCTTTCTTTTGGTGGGGATGGAGGAGGAGATGGAAAAGGAAGAAAAAGCCTTCTCTAGGCCTAAAAATAAAGTAGTGCTTTCAGAATTAAGTCTGAAATTAAGATCTACCTTTATATAAAAGTACATACTAAGTAAATGATACACCCCCCAGTGGTTCGCTAAGTAAACCATCATCTTTCAAAATTTGGAATCTTTGTGCTTACTATTAAGTAAGCTAATGCAGAAGCATAATTGAAAGTGGCGGTCAGAGTCATATCTTTTTAATGCCAAGAATTGAATTTTGGTAACTCGGAAATTCAGAAAGTTCAAAAATTCGTTGATGTACCTTTTTTAAAAAAGGGAAAATTCTAAAGATCAGGAGTGCTTTATTCTCAGTAATCTTAGTGAGTATCCAGGGAAGCCTGATGTCAGCTTTAATGATCATCCAGAACTGTATGCAGATCTATGGTCTGTGATACCATTGGAACTATTTATAGCACCAGTTTGTTAATTGCCAGTGGGATCTTAATCAGCTCTTCTGATTTTTATGATAGTATGTTAGACATTTCTCCACTAATTATTATTTTACCACACCTCAGAAATGCCAAAAAGCAAGAAATCATTAAAGCATACCGAAAATTAGCACTGCAGTGGCACCCAGATAACTTCCAGAACGAAGAAGAAAAGAAAAAAGCTGAGAAAAAGTTCATTGACATAGCAGCTGCTAAAGAAGTCCTCTCTGATCCAGGTATTATTCACTTTTATTCCTTTGACTCATCCTAGAGGTGGTGTTAGAAGCGAGGGTGGAACGCGTGGTGGGTTCTGCATGTGGGGCTGTATAGGCAGTGACGGGTCCTGAGCCCGGTTCCAGAGGTCCAGTTGTATGCCTGCCCTCCTCACTCAGCCCTCTTATGCTCCTGTTGCAGGGTACAGTGGAAAGACCATCACATGTGGAATCAGAGGGCCTGAGTTTGAATCTTTTTCCTACTCAAACAAGTTATCAGAACTTTTTGGTCTCAGTTTTTTTCAATACTGAGCATAAGAGGATCTCTCAGGTTCCCTCTAACCTCAAAGGTCAATGATGAATTTTCTCCACCAAGCTCACAGGAGCTTGATGAGGAAACCAGCTTGCCAGGCTGGATTGCACTGAGTGGGAGAACAGCAGATGTCTGGCCTAGGGCCTGCTTTGCCCCATATCTGTTCACCAGGAATCTTGCCCTGAATCATATGATCATTAGATCAACAGGCTTATATGGGTGTTCTTTTTTAAAATTTTTATTTTTTGTAGAAATGGGGTGATACTGTGTTGCCCAGGCTGGTCGTTAACTCCTGGGCTAAAGTGATCTTTCCAACTCAGCTTCCCAAAGTTCTGAGATTACAGGTGTGAGCCTCTGCACCTGGCCACGTGTGTGCTTTTGCCGTACACTAATATGGCCTGGAAATTTAATAAGAGGGAGACAGGCTAAGCATTGAGGTAATATTGGACAATGCTTTGCTGTTGCCAGAGAATTTCATGTTAAGCTGACACTGCTTTTTTGTGGCCTTCCATGTCAGTGGGAGCCAAAGCTATGATCTGAGCTAGACAAACAAAGGGAGGAAAGTTTTGTCAAATCTTTTTGGAGCACCTACTTATGCAGTGGAATTGAAGGTAAATGATGCTTTGTTTTCAAGTAATTTATAATCCAGTAAAGGAGAAAGGAGAAATGCACTTCCCTTATCAAGGAGTATTGGATACATACTGTCCTGTTACTCAGCAAATATTGAGTGGCTGCAACCTGCCTTGAGCAGTTCAATCCTCTTAGTTTGTGCAGTGCACAGCAGTGATAGTGTATCAGACTGGGAGTCAGGATCTTCTTATGGGAGGAGGACTGAGGGGGACTTTGTGCTAAGTTTTAAGGTAGCAGGGAGCCAACCAAGGGGATGAGTGTCCTTGCAGAGAGGCATGCACTGAGGAAAGAGCTGCAGGTCCTTTTTCTTACCTCTTGTTCTTATGTTCAGGATGAACTATCTTTTCTTTTAAAGACTTTAAAGTTTTTTACTATGCACATATCAAAATACATGTATCATATATGTATGAATATGTTTAGTAGAATCACATGATTATGCCAATCTGAAACTTAATTTTCACTTGAAATAAATCTTGGCTATAGTTTTGTCATTGAAAAAGTTACCTCATTCTTTGAAATGTGTACAGACCACTCCATTGAATTTTTAAGTAATTACATGATGTGGATATAGCTGAATTCACTTCTCTTTCCATTCACAGCATCCTTTCTCTGGGGCTATTATCACCCACTATGCAGAGTTCTCTACTGTTCTAAGTGCTAACACCCTAGATTAATTTTGCCTGTGAGGTATCAAAGATATGGGGCCTGAGTCTAACTGCATTAGCTTTTGCAAAACAAAGCTGAGTTTCAGATCAACTACAATACCCACTTAGTTATTAATACTTAGCATAAGAGCCCTCCATTTTACTGGTGGGTTTCCTACTCCTAAATGTGTGGTTTCAGATTAACCTCCCAGAATGAACTGGCTTTTCTCTAAGTATCTGAACCGCTAAAGGACAAGTTACTGAGAGAGAGCAAAGTGGGACTTGGGATTATTTTTGTATCTGCATTTTTTCTGCATTCTTTATTTTCCATTTATTAAAAACCCTAGCTATATGCTAAGTCTTTATTTTTATAAGTTCAGGGGTACATGTACAGGTTACGTAGGTAAATGTGTGTTATGGGGGTTTGTTGTACAGATTATTTCATCACCCAGGTATTAAGTCTAGAACCCATTAGTTATTATTCCTGATCCTCTCCTGCCTCCCATCCTTCACCCTCTAATAGGCCCCAGTGTCTGTTGTTCCCCTTTATGCGTCCATGAGTTCTCATCATTTAGCTCCCACTTGTGAGAGTATGTGGTATTTGGTTTTCTGTTCCTGCATTAGTTTGCTAAGGATAGTGGCCTCCAGCTCCATCCATGCCCCTGCAATGACATGATCTCATTTTTTATGGCTGCATAGTATTCCATGGTATACATGTACCACATTTTCTTTATCCAGTCTATCATTGATGGGCATTTGTGCATGTGTCTTTATAATGGAACAATTTATATTCTTTTAGGTGCATACCCAGTAATGAGATTGCTGGGGTGAATGGTATTTCTGTCTTTAAGGAATTGCCACTGTCTGTCTTCCATAATGGCTGAATGAATTTACACTCCCACCAGTAGCGTATAAGTGTTCCTTTTTCACCACAACCTTGGCAGCATCTTTTTTTAAACTTTTTAATAGCCATTTTTTATTTGCAATAATGATCTAATTATTTGCTCTAATGATCAGTGATGTTGAGCTTGTTTTCATATGATGGATGGCCACATATATGTCTTCTTTTGAGAAGTGTCTGTTCATGTCCTTTGCCCACTTTTTAATGGAGTTATTTTCTTGTACATCGTAGACCTTTGTCAGTTGCATAGTTTGCAAAAATTTTCTTCCATTCTGTAGGTTGTCTGTTTATTCTGTTGATAGTTTCTTTTGCTGTGCAGAAGCTCTTTAGATCTCATTTGTCAATTTTTGCTTTTGTTGCAATTTCACAATGGAAACGCCAAAAGCAATCTTTCCCCATGCCCGTGTCCTGAATAGTATTTGTCCAGGTTGTCTTCCAGGGTTTTTCTAATGGCTCTGAGGACAAGAGCTGTTTTTTCCTATCCTTGCAATATTCCTCTCTATTGCCTTCTCCCATGGCTCTGCATTGGTCTCTTTCTGCTCAGGGCTCAGAGGCCCCGCTGTGGGGGCACCAATCGCATGGGAGGGAAAGGTGAGTCTCCTGGAGTCGTATATTATGGAGGCCCCTCTCCCCTCATGTCTTGTCTGAGGAGCCTTAGTGCTGTTTGGATTAAACTGAGTCTCTAGAATGCTCAATTAGATGCTTGATGAGGTCATTGCCTTACAGACTTCATTTTGGGGATTAGGGTAGTGAGCTGGCTGTTTCATTGCAAGTGTAGACCTTTGGAAGTTTCTTTTTCTGGAATTATTTTTTTCCAAATAATTTCACTGGGTAGTTACCAAGCTTGGGTAGCTTCTTCTGGAGTGAGATTTAGGGGCCTGAACCTCATCCTCTCTGTGGTTAATTTCTCTAGTCTGTTTCTTCTGGGTGGGAATGGGAGAGCCTGGATTTGAACGTCAGGCACAACTCTCGATAACTGAAAAGTAAGTAGCTCCTCAAGCCCATCCACCCTCCTTTGCCCAAAGAAAACATTCCCCCTGCCCCTATACCTTAGATATTATCTGGTTCTTAATTTTCTGATTTCTTTCTAGAAATGAGAAAGAAGTTTGATGACGGAGAAGATCCCTTGGATGCAGAGAGCCAGCAAGGAGGTGGCGGCAACCCCTTCCACAGAAGCTGGAACTCATGGCAAGGGTTCAATCCCTTCAGCTCAGGCGGACCATTTCGATTTAAATTCCACTTCAATTAAACCAACTGTTTTTCTGCTCTTCTTCCTTAATTTTTTTAAAGATTAAAAACAAAGAAATCTTCCTCCGGGACCCTAATGAAAAAAAAATTCAAATCTTTCAGTTTGTCCATAACCAAAGAGTTGCTTTAATAAGAAAAAAATCTGTTCTTATCCCTGTTAGATTTATGGTTAATGGGTTTGCAACAGCAGGGAGTCAAGCAATGGTTCTATTTCAGACAGAGTAGCCTGTATCTGTTCTATGCTGTCTGGAGGAAGTGGTCTGAGGCAGCCTCACCTGTGGACGTGCTCACGTATTCTGTATTTTTCTACACTGGAGCTGAGATTCTTCTCTTCACAGCCTTGCAGAGTAAGTCAGTGCCTACAAATGTAAGAAGGAGCTGTAATCTTCATGAGAATGGTTGGTATTCTTAAAGAGAACATGAACATTTTTGAGCTGTGCTTCGATGTGATCTAGTCACTTGTGAGTAGCTGTGAAATCTTTAGTGTGCATGTGTTTACACCTCTGTGGTCTGTCAACATGGCTGTTACTGAAAAAGGAGCAAGAGACCATCTTTTAGAAACCCTGCCACCAAATGATGATATATCCAGGCTTATACTTTGGATTAATGTTAAATGCACATTTTTTTTGGGGGGGGGTTCAGTACCTGAAGAATACTGAAACTTGAATCTATAAATTCCTATGGACCCTTTTAATATTAAACACAAAAAATTAAAAGTTATAGGTAAAATAGGTTCAGATAAAATAGTGGTGGTATTTAAAATAATACTGCTGAAGTGCAGATTGAAATACTTTTAAACAACTGAAGTTCTGAGTTTTTATAGAGAATTTCATGTAACAAGACTGGCTTAGAAACGTAAAGTTACACAGTCAACATAAATAAATACAGAATGCCATGGTTCCCACTTTTAAGTAAAGACTGTGGGCAGCTTCTCCTTCTCTTATACCAAGGCTTGACCTTATCTTAAAGGTCTGTGGTGCCTCCCACATGGGACTTGTCTGCTGGTATGTATTAAACAGTAGGCCTGCCCTGCTACCAGATCCTGATGCCTCTGAAGTTCTCCTGCCCACAAGAAAATACAGGCTTGCAAGTTTAGTCAGGTCTGGCTGTATTTCCACTGTTGTTTCATTTAATAAGATGGCATCTCCTCTTGAGATATGTTCTTCTTACCTTTTAAGAAGATACTATTTAAGAAGTGAACTATTCAGTCTTTGTATACTGAATGCTTTTTCCCTAAAAAATGTTACTTTACTTTAATCAAGAATATTGAAAATTTATGGAACTCTTGATGCTGCATTTGAAAGCTGAGGGAATTACTTCAGATAGGAATTGCTACCTTTATTCTGGAAAGGTTTTGTTTCTGCCTCAAAGCATTTTGAAGTGTTTTAACCATTAAAGGGTCTAATTTTTTTAATGAAATCAAGCATTTTAATTCACTATGGGAGATATCCTGACCACAGACATCCATAACAGCAAAGCACAAACCGTTTTCATCTGTAGTCATATCCTGAAACATACGTGGACAAACTTTTAACTGGGAGACAAAAACCACATAGTTGAATTGAGCAAAACATTTAAGTGCTTTCTGCATCTATTTAGGAGTCTATTTCTTACCAATAAACTTCACAATGCATTTGGAAAACTAGTGAACACCTTGCAGCTTTCATTTTGCTTCAGTGTTTGAATTCAAGCCAGTGTAAAAATAATTTCCAAGGCACTTCTATTATTTAGTAATCTCACTACTGGCTATGTCAGCAATATCTTTTTCAGTCTCGTTCCTTTTGTATATGTCACTGACCTCTTTGAAATACAGTGATGGCTTTTACCTACTTTGAAAAGAATTTTCATATAGAATCAGAAAAAAAGGAAATATCAAATTACTTGCCCTTCCACTTGGAGAGCACGACAGTTGCCAACAACAAGGGGTCAAGGGCCGCACAGGAGACGTGTCCGGGGCCTGGCCACCTCCCACCCACTGCCCAGAGGCTTGTTTGCATTTTCATTTTTTCTCCGCTTGTAACAACCATAGTTTCAGTTCCTAAATTCTGATCATGGATTTAGCTTAGTCATCTTAACTGATGTGCAGAGTTACTTGCCTGTTGTCAGTGAAGAGAGAGAAGCAGCTCTGGTGCCACATGCCAGTGCCATGGAGGGAAATGAATTCTCTGCAATCTGTTGTTTTGCTGATTCATGACGAAAGTAACAGCTGTTGAGTTTCAGCCTTGATGGCCATTGGCAATTTTCTGGTGTCCACCCAAATGGAAAGACAGTCACCCCCTGCTTCCCCTCAACTGTGACTGAGCAGCAGCCTGGATGTGTAAAGAGCTAGTCATTCGCCTTGCCTGACTGTAGGGTATCATTAGCCATTGTAAAACCGTACTACTTTCACTTTCCCTTGGGGACTGCCGGTGCCAGGTAAACTTTTTTCTATTTTTTTTTTTGAGACAAGAGTCTTGCTTTGTTGCCCAGGCTGGAGTGCAGGGACGCCTCCCGGGTTCAAGTGATTCTCCTGCCTTAGCCTCCAAGTAGCTGGGACTACAGGCGTGCACCACCATGCCTAATTTTTGTATTTTTAGTAGAAACGGGGTTTCACCGTGTTAGCCAGGATGGTCTTGATCTCCTGACCTCGTGATCTGCCCACCTTGGCCTCCCAAAGTGCTGGGATTACAGGCATGAGCCACCGCACCCGGCCATCAGGTAACCTTTATGGCTCTCTCAGGAAAAGTGAAATCAGAGAGGGGTACCCTAGCCATAGCTCTGTTATATTCTGCTCTTCTTTCCTTTTTGGTGAGCTCCATGGGTGGAGTTATCAGTGGTCTGTAGTTTGTGGATATTTGGCCCAGCAGGAAATATTAGACACATCAGTCTAGAAGCACTGTGAAAAGTTCCAAAACGGGAGACGAAATTTAATCCATTCCTCAGTTCTGAAAGTTTGTGCTTTCTTACCATGAATAGATGAAAACTTGAAAAAATTCTTGACAGCTTATTAATGTGAATCGGATGTAACATACTACTAATTCTACAATGTCTTTAGTCAGTATTAAAAATCTTTTTTAAAGTATTGGTATGAAAACAAATTTTTGTTGCCCTGATGGAATTTTAAAACTACCCATAGTTTAGGAGAAAACATAACTGTAAAAAAGGTAGCCAATAAAACCACAATTTGAAATTGATACCATTTTCTACTCACCGTGGATGATGAAAAATTTCACCTTTAAATGGATCAGAAGGTGTCTTTGACATTTACCATGAAAAAACTACATAAAATGGCTCCCTGGTGAGGTTACAGACACAGGGCCCTGGTGATGGGCATTGCAAAGTTTTCATTGAGCACACGGCAATGGTATAACCTAGAGAAGTTCATGCAACTTTGTTGAATGTAGTTGACTTTTCCAAATTTATAATGGAAGAAGGCAAATGTTAATTTGCCAACAACTAATATCTTTTCCTAAATCAGATCATTCCTTTTTTTGTTAGTGGCAATTTATCCTGTAATTTCAAATGACGTTAAGAAGTGGGATTATTTGGGGTTTTTTCTTTTTGTTTACAGAAGATCTCATTTGCTGAATGATTTAAGAGTAAAATTAGCCACTGCGTGGCTTTGTGTATAGTAACTGGTTTTGTTGCACTTGTCTGTGGCTGAAACACTTACCTGCAGTGGAAAGCCGAGCAAGGAGGA
Organism: Piliocolobus tephrosceles; assembly: GCF_002776525.5. Taxonomy (NCBI): domain Eukaryota; kingdom Metazoa; phylum Chordata; class Mammalia; order Primates; family Cercopithecidae; genus Piliocolobus; species Piliocolobus tephrosceles. Next base: position 18,136,052 of record NC_045455.1, on the reverse strand, counting down.
GGTAAACATTGGAGATGTTTGTGAAAATATTACTCTTACCATGAGGTTTTAGTTTGTTTTGAATGAGAAAAAGACTAAGTAACTTAATCCATCTCAATGTAGTGTTTTAATAAATAAAAAAGGAACCTAATATTTGAAATGGGTCTCAGACATGTCTACAAATATGGGTACTATTTTTATGCCCTTGTATTTTCACATTTAATAAAAATATTTATGGTCATATCAGTATTTCCATGCTTTTGATTCATTTTTGTCCTTGAATATAAAATTCTAAGAAAGTCCACCTTAAGAAAAGTCTATTTCCAACTTTGCTTCATGCAAAATCAGTGACTGGGGTGACAAAAGGGCTCTTCCTTTACACAAGCTGACAGGGAAGGTCAGAACACACAAAGCAGAAAGGGCTAAAACCTCTTAACCCTAAAAAGTCCTAGGACAACTGAGGACTTAAAAAGTGGACAATTCTTCCATTTCAGTACTATTAAAATGTAACACTTAAATTGGCTTTGTCTGAAGATTTTCTCTTTCATACCCCATTTGTACGTTTCTGTTAAGGTCCTAAGTTGGGAGGGAGGACACTATAGCCTATCTCAAATTTCCAGCTACAAACAGAAGGAACTGTCTTCTCAGTTAATGTATTCTGCATAGCTTAAGATCCAAGGAGAGCTACAATATGTAAATGTATACAGAACTTTTCCAGAAAGCTCAAAGCTTTTTTTTTTTTTGTTTTTTGAGACGGAGTCTCGCTCTGTTGCCCAGGCTAGAGTGCAGTGGCATGATCTCGGCTCGCTGCAAGCTCCGCCTCCCGGGTTCAAACAATTCTCTGCCACAGCCTCCCGAGTAGCTGGGATTATAGGCGCCCACTACCATGCCTGGCTAATTTTTTTGTATTTTTAGTAGAGACAGGGTATCACCATCTTGGCCAGGCTGGTCTTGGATTCCTGACCTCGTGATCCACCTGCCTCGACCTCCCAAAGTGCTGGGATTACAGGCGTGAGCCACTGTGCCTGGCCAAAGCTTCCGAATTCTTAATCCTCATGACATTGTGGCAATATATGAACAGCCAGTCGGAGTCTGAAGATAAACAGCATGAACAGGTGCAGCAGGCATGAGAGCTGCAGGGAAACTGCAAGAAGAAGGGAGATCCAGAGCCTCAGGAGCTCTCACTGAGCAGGCACCAAGCCCACTCCTTCCCTACCCCCAGGCCCAAATCAGTGCTTCATGATCTTTAAGAAAAAAAAAAAAATCATTTTAATCTTAATGCCAGCTTACAGTTCACACCTCAGAGACCCTGAACTCTGCAAATCCTTTTATGCTGAGCAAATCCTTTGGGAATGCTTCTATGATAAACAAGAGCTTAATATGCACATTAATTTATTGCTTTATACTAGGATTCTGTTTCTAACGAAGCATACAGGAGACAACTCAGCTTGCATGTCTATTTTGAACACATTTCCAACCTTCACTCAGGTCTATTTTTCCTGATCAACTGAGTCTACTGGGATAAGTATCACTCTGACAGATAACTCCCAGGGACTGGGCCGCCATGGCTTGGAAGGGCCACTGGGAACATTAGTGCCAAGGTCTGAGGAAACCAGAATTGAACATATTTAAAAAGCATAAGGGAGTAACCACTGCTTGCAGCATTTGTGAGTGGATTTCAACTGCTCTAAGTCTTCTTGGTATTTATATACTTCCTTGTTGTTACAGGAGATTTGTATATCTTTGAGTACAGTGTGCCATTTGTAGGTACAGTTAAAAAGGATTTTTCCTTCTCATAGGTTTCCCTAACTACATGTAGTTTTGCTCCTAAGTATGAAGATACTTTATCTCTCAAGTATCTTTTAAAAGGGTAATTCTTTAGAGATAAAGCATCTTCATACTTAGGAGCAAAATTACATCTAGTTAGGGAAACCAGTATTAAGAAGGAAAAATCCTCTCTAAAATATCTGTTAAAAGGATAAATCTTGGGCTGGGCATGTGATCCCAGAACTTTGGGAGGTCAAGGTGGGCGGATCACCTGAGGTCAGGAGTTCAAGACCAGCCTGGCCAACATGATGAAACCTCATCTCTACTAAAAATACAAAAAATTAGTTGGACGTGGTGGCGGGCGCCTGTAATCTCAGCTACTTGGGAGGCTGAGGCAGGAGAACTGCTTGAACCTGGGAGGTGGAGGTTGCAGTGAGCCAAGATTGTGCCACTGCACTCCAGCCTGGGCGACAGTGAGATTCCATCTAAAAAAAAAAGGGATAATTCTTTTAACAAATTATGTACATTTCACTGTGTCAAATTTTCTTAGGATTTTAAATACCCTGTCACTTCATATATACCACCCGTTGCACTATTTTGTTTCCTGCAATGTTTGTGGCTTTGTTATCTCAAGTTAAAGTGGAAACAGTTCATTCTGTAGTTGTTTGTGCAAACAAAATAGCATCTCCTCCTCCTACTGAATGCATAAACATTAAGCATTTGCGGAGTGAAGGGAGGGCTCTCCCTGTAGGACAGGGCCTCAGATCAGAGGAAATTCGTTATGGACATTGTACAATGAAAAAAAGCAGCATTAGCAGGTCTAGAGCTTCTGTCCAAAAAGTTGCTACTGCTGTTAAGTATTAGGAAACAATGAAGGCATAAAAATATTCACTGAGCAGTTTACGATTTATATGAATGGATGTTAGCCCTTCACTGCGCTTGAGGATCCAATCACAAAAGCTCTCCACATGGTTCATAAACTCACTTGCCTTGTCATCCAGGCTCCAACCTCATGGGCCTTCTTTCAGTCCTCAAATGAACAAAACTCCTTCCATACTATTCTTTCTTGCCTGGCTAGCACTAACTCTTACTTCAGGTTTCATCCTAAAATGTTACTTGTTAGGTCTGTCTTGACACTTGCCCTTCACATTTTCATTTGGATATTAATGTCTGTCATTTATACTGTCTAATAACCTAAAGAGGATAGCTTGGCACACAGTAGGTACTTAAATTATTTGTTAAATTGTTGAAATATTTGTTCAATCTGTTCAGGGCAGAGAGACCTACTATATTACTGGCCTTATTTAGATGAAACTTTTTAGAAATCGTTTTCTGGTGGAAGCAGACGTGGGGAAACAGAGGAAAAGCTACCAGCAATGTAAGGAAGACAAACACAGCAGAGGTCTGTGACCGGACATTTGTATGGAAAGCAGTTTCAATCTGATGCTCTAGACTAGATACTCTACTACAGGATTAGTTCTATTTATTTCAACATTCATCTTACCCACCAAAGGTAGTACCATAATTATTCCTCCTCTCCTTTTCCTGAAAATTTTAAATTAAACATAAGATTGATCTGGAACCCTTGTCATTCAAATAATGTCTTGGTTTGAAGCCCATCTTTAAAATCTGAGTAATTTTTCTTCAATTCTAATAAAAACCTTTCATTTTTAAAGTAAAATCACATCAGGTAGGATACAAACTTTACATAGTTGAGCAGATCTACATAACTGAAGTAAACTTCTTCACTTCAAGTAATTATGAACTGTAAAGGACAAGATTATTTTCCAAATCAGAGATCTTTACAACAGAGGTGTTACTAGTTCTAAGTCTAGAGGCTTTCCCTTAGAATTTCTCAGAAAATAGAAGTTTGTATTTGGTAAATGGGGTTAACAAACAGAAAATGGGAAACAGCTGTCACATTTCTGTAATACTTGAAGACTTCTGAAAAAGAGTGGTTCTTAGGATGGGCTTACACACCTGACCAAGCTCCTCTAACTTACAAACTTACTTGTAATTTTGGCCATCAAAGCCCTGGACCATCATGTTTCCTCTTTCTCACTTTGCCACCAAAGGTGAGATTTTAACCAATCAACTCGTTCTTTGGAAGTGAGTGGAGCCCCTTCAGTCTATGAAGTCAAGTAACCGAAGTGGGCAAGACAATGGCTGGGTCATAACTTCTGCTTGTTGGTTTAAGCGTGGGCCCATCAGCACCTTTTACTTCTTCTCTGAAACTGTGGATCTGAGACACACGATCCACGTGTTCATCTGACTTGCCCTGTACCTCCTGCCCTGAAAGTATTCTGTTGGGTCATGAGGGTAACTGGAGCCAAATGATAGGCACTTCCAAAATAAAACCTTTTGGACCTAAGCGTTGGAGGTGGTATGCCGACTTTGGGTTGTCTTCATGCTCAGATTCTGGGTCTACTTTCTACGTAAAGCTCACACGTCACTGTGGGTCAAGCACAAATGCTTCTCGTTCTGAGCTTAGATACACTGTTCTGACACTTTTTTCTAAGAAGGCAGAAAGAGAAGACATTTATCACTTCTCATAGTTAGAAACTAGTTCCCCTCCATCCCGCTGACCTCCACTACTTCCATGATTTGATTTTTGTTAAAACTTGACATAGGGCCTGCAGCCGAGAACCAGAATTTAGGATCCTGAATATACCATGAAAGCCGTTGGACTGTATTTGTTCAGCATTTCCAGGACAAGGGAACTGAATGGCTTTCTCTCCAAGTGTTACCAAATACTCAAGGCAAGACCTATGGTTCAGTTATGTAATGTCCCTGAGGAGGGTGCATTTTTTTATGGCACAGCAGTTCGTATGCGTGAGAGCTCTTGACATAACAGCATTTTTAAAACAAGCTATTTAATTAAAACATTTCACTGTAAAGAAATACCTTATTTATAAATCTGGATTTTCTGGTATAACATATTACTCACCTGGAAATGAAACATGTAAACTGGTGTAAATTGGCCACTCAGATCATAAGATACAAACAACGAGGGGGGGCATCAAGACTCTTTACACTGTTCTGTAATTTCAGCTTCATACACCATGAAAATATTGGATCTAGAATACTGGAGAAGGCCATCGTAGGTAACAAAAGTAGGAATCCGGTGTCTCTGCCCAGCTGATCATCCTTTCTATAAGATTCTCACAGAAGTGAAGACAGGCTGGTAAACAAAGGAAAACAAAGTACCATCTTATAATCGGGGTTTGCGCCCCGGCCACCACAGCAGACTTCTGGGTAGCTGGATGGAGCATCTGGCCTAGAACCTTACAGAGTCTCACCTCTCACCAATCCCCAGCTATAGCTGACTCCCAAGAGTGAGCTAGAGAGCACCATTACGTTGGCCGCCCCCGGACCACTTACTACTCCAGCCTCTGAGTGTACCCTATAGGATACTCTGAACTCACAGGAATAACCTAGTTCCACCAGAGCAGGCCATAAATGGTGCACTCCATTTTAACACAGACAAACACGAACAAGTAAGAAAGGGAGATGACTGCGAGAGGGAGAGGCACTAGGAATGAATGGAGCTGATGTTTAACTCTGTGGGCTGTTCTGTAATACAGAAGGATTAGCCTTGTTCTGAAGAGCTCACAGGAGTGAGCTTCTGGCTCATGATGGAACTGTGTACAGAGCTGTCCAAAGACGGACCAGCCTGTCTCTAGAGGTAGAGAGTTCCCTGTTGTCCCGGAACTTCCAAGATGGCCTGAGGCTCAGCTTTACAGGCAGGGCCTTAGAACAGGGGCTGGCACACTAGCTGGGGACCCAATTCTATTAAATGCTTCTCAAACTTGTCTAATTACGGAACCATCTGGAGAGCTTTTTAAACAATCATGATTTACCAAGCTGACTTCAGACCTAATGAATCAGACTCTCCACAGGATGAGGTCCAAATGGTACTGAGTTCTCTTCCAGTCCCATGATCCTATGATTTTAGAATAGTTGGATAGTTTTTAAACATTTACTATTATTCATCTATTATTAATACACATCAGAAAAACAAACTGTTTACATCCTCAACTAGTTCTCATAAAAGTACCTAGTCCTTTTAAAAAGAGAATACACATATATCCCACATGCCCATAAATAATTTTTATGACATAAAATTAGAAACATTAGAACATCCAAATACCGCATTAAGATTAAAACATTGTTTAAGATAAATGATTACCATGCAACAATATTACTTCCATTTTAAAACACCAGTTAAGGTACAAATGGGCTTTATTATTATTATTGTCTCAGAAGGAAAGAAATACAAAAAAATAGGTTTCTGTAATTTTAAATGCATTTCTGTAATTTTATGATTTCTATTATTTTTTGAGACAGTCTTACTCTGTCGCCTAGGCTTGAGTGCAATGGCGCGATATTGGCTCACTGAAACCCCCGCCTCCCAGATTCAAACAATTCTCCTGCCTCATCCTCCCAAGTAGCTGGGATTACAGGTGCCCACCACCACACCCAGCTCATTTTTTATATTTTTCATAGAGATGGGGTTCCGCCGTGTTGGCCAGGCTGGTCTTGAACTCCTGAACTCAGGTGATCCACCTGTCTTGGCCTCCTAAAGTGCTGGGATTACAGGTGTGAGCCACTGCACCAGCCTAAATGCATTTCTGTAATTTTAAATGCATTTTGTGAATAAGGAAATGTGGATGCACATAAAACTAGATATAAAAGGCTACAGTTTGATAAACACCAGCTAGTCCAGTACCTCAGGAAAAAGGAACAATCAGGTTTTAAATACTCAGTGGTCATTTATTATATAACTTAAACGTATTCAATATATTAAATACCTGTTTTAAATAATTACAAATTTTTAAAATTAAAGAATATGTCACTGATCTTCATGAGACTTCCAAATCGTCTCAGCAGGGGCTCCACACTTCCCCAGCAGGCGGCAGGTTTCCTGTCATGCTTTCGCCTTCCTTCTCATATAAACCAGTGCTAGAGTTCATCGTGTGTCAAAACTGTAGGGGAGAAAAGTTTATTTAGCTCCTGGCATCTTAAACATAAAATTATCTTAAATACTAACTTATGTATGATGAGGAAGCACCGGTATTGACTGAGGATCCTTTATTTGCTAGTTCAGTACCTATATGCTTCATTACGCCACATGAGAATAGCTCTTTGTACACTGTGATGTCTATTATATTGTCTCATAACTACTGGTCTTTCTACCCACCTAGAATGTGAGCTCCCATGAGTCTATGAGGACAAGGAACATACCTTACTTTTGTTATCTTTAGGATCTAGCATCCTGCCTGGCAGATAAGAGGTCTTGAAGAATACTAACAGATTATTCACTGTGAATATAGTATTCTACCCTTAATGTAATGGAACAACAGAAAGCAGAGGACATATTAATATATAGTCGTCATCTAAGATGGGAGACACAGCACTGTGACACAGATGTAAGTACTACATAAATGCAAGCACAATTCTGATGAACACTCTTAGAGAGCAAAATGGTCTTTTCTGCATCACTGAGCTGTCACACACCAACTGGCGTAAATCACTGAGAACTCAATATTTTCAGGCAGAAATTAATTAAAATATAATTTAAATGCATGCTGTTTCACAATTCAAGATGTCAGACTATGTTTCTTCACTAAATTCTACTGGAAAGATAATAAATAGGAAAAACAATAATGAGAATGAGGGAAGTGGTTACAAGACACTGTTGGGGCAAAGTTATCAATGAATTTCAAGAAATGGGAAACAGGGATAGATGGCATGAAACAACTTCATCCCAGAATACGCAGCTGAAACGATGACTTGGCTTTCCTGATGGAGGAGTCTGGGAGAGGTTACTAACAAACACCAGTGGATAGTGAGTCACACAGTGGAGCAATTCGGTGAAGGACTGTCTGTGGAAAATCTGTGCCTGTCAGCTCCCCACTCTTAGTCTTCTGAATCTAAGACAGAAACTAACACCCTGGCATCTATTCTAAGACAAAAAGTGGAAGTCTGTTCTTGAAAGAAAACTGAACAATTCTCAGAGACAAAGAGGGAGAAATAAAGTGTGGGAGAGACAGGGAAACAGGATTTTTTTTTTTTTTTGGAGATGGAGTTTCACTCTTGTTGCCCAGACTGGAGTGTAGTGGCTTGATCTCGGCTCACTGCAACCTCCGCCTCCTGGGTTCAAGCAGTTCTCCTGCCTCAGCCTCCTGAGTAGCTGGGATTATAGGCATGTGCCACCACGCCCAGCTAATTTTGTATGTTTAGTAGAGACGGGGTTTCTCCATGTTGGTCAGGCTGGTCTCGAACTCCTGACCTCAGATGATCCACCGCCTTGGCCCCCCAAAGTGCTGGGATTACAGACATGAGCCACCGTGTCCGGCCATAAAGAGGTATTTTTACATGGGTGTCTGCTGTTAAATAAAGCGCCCTCATTTGGGTTTTTGGGGTGGTGTATAGGATGGGCTTTGATCTGTTCCATGACCATACACCTAGAAGGAGGCCTGCCAGTTGTACACCATGGGTTGGTAATTAACCCTCCCACCTGGGGAAGCCTATCAGAGAAAGAAGCACATTTAAACCCTGGCAAAGGAAACCCACACCAGTTATTATATTGATCAATCTAATATTTCATTCTTAAATATACATGAACAGCCAAAGATCTCCAGGTTTCTGAGGAAGACCAATAACAAAAGAAAAAAGGGCCAAGATGAATATATAAAACAACATAAACAAAAAGGACCTGAAAAGAACTAAAGCAATATTCAAAACAGTTCTAATTGGTATTTCAGGGGTATTAGAAAAGGTGAAACCATAAGAACAGAACAAAATGAAATTAAAAAGAAGCAAGCAGGGAAAAGAAAGATCTGTTAGAAATTAAGAAGTGATTACCCCTCTAAAATAAATGAATAGAAAGATTGAAGATAATGCCAAAGAATTTTCTCAGAATACAAATGAAAGGAAAAAATATACAAGAGAAAATGTAAGTACAAAAGATCTATAGGACTAAGAAGACAGTTCTATTTACAGTAGCATCAAAAGGATCAAAATAATTAGGAATAAACCTAGGAGGTAAAACATGTTTGCTGAAAATAACAAAAAATTGCTGAGATAAATGCAAGATGACATAAATAAATGGAAAGACATTCCATGTTCATGAGCTGGAAGTTTAATATTAAGATGTATATACTACCCAAAGCAATCTACAGACTCAGATTCAACAAAATCCCTATAAAAACCCCAATGATGCTTTTTATAGAAACAGGAAAAGTCATCCTGAAATTCATACAGAATCACAAGGGATGCTGAAAATAATTCTGAAAAAGAAGAATGAAGTTGGCAGATTCACATTTCCTGATTTTATAACATATTACAAAGCTTCAGTAATGAAAACAGTATGGTGCTGGCATAAAGACAAACAGCCCAATGGAATAGAGAGTCCAGAAATAAACTCTTGTGTATGTGATCAATTCATCTTTGATAAGAATGCCAAGAATACTCAGTGGGAAAATAAGTCTCCTTCATAAATGGAGTTGGGCAAACTGGATATCCATACACAAAAGAATAAAGCTGGACTCCTATCTTATATGACATATGAAAATTAACTCAAAATCAATTAAAAACCTAAATATAAGACCTGAAATTATAAAACTCCTGAGAAAGACATAGGGAAAAATCTTCATGACACTGACATAGCAATGACTTCTTACATATGACACAAAAAATATAATAAAAGCAAAAATAGATAGATGGGATTATATTAAACCTAAAAACCTTTGTGCATCAAATGACACAATGAACAGAGTGGAAAGGCAACCTAGCAAATCAGAGAAAATATATTCAAATAATAGATATGATAAGCGATTAATATCCACAATATGTAAAGAAACTCTGCAACTTAAAAACAAAAAATCAAATAACCTGATTAAAAATGGGCAAAGAACTTGAATATACATTTCTTCAAAGATGATATACAAATAGCAAACATAAGAAAAGATGCTCAATATCACTAATCATCACAGAAATGCATAACAAAACTACAATGAAATTATTATGTCAGACCCATTAGTATGACTGCTATATAAAAAAAAAAAAAAAAAAACAGAAAATAAGAAGTGTTGGTGAGGATATGGAGAAATTGGAACTCTTTTGCACTGCTGATGGGATTGTAAAATAATGTAACTGCTATGAAAAAGAGGTTCTTTAAAAATTCATATGATTTGGCAATCCTATTTCTGGATATATATATCCAAAATAATGGAAAGCGGGGTCTCAAAGAGATATACACACACATGTCCACAGCTGCATTATTCACAGTAGCCAAAAGGTGAAAGCAAACCAAATGTCCATCGATGGATGAATGGGTAAACAAAATGTGGTAATATATATATACTATGGAATTTTATTCAGTCTCTTAAAAGGGAAGGAAATCCTGTCATATGTTACAACATGAATACATCTTGACAATATTATGCTGAGTGAAATCGGTCACAAAAAAATAAATACTATATTATCCCACTTACATAAAGTATCTAGAGTAATCAAATTCATAGAGAGTAGAATGATGTTTGCCAGGGGCTAGGGAGAGAGGGGGAAGGGGAACTGTTAATGACTATAAAGTTTCAGATTTGCAACAGGAAAAAGTTCTGGAGATCTATTCCAAAACAATGTGAATATACTTAACATTACTGAACTTAAAAATGGTTAAGATAGTAATTCTTGTTATGTGTTTTTTTTTTTTTTACCACAATTAAAAAATACATAAAAATTGTATAGGATTGAACCAAGAGATATAAAAATCCAACTAGTTAGAATCCTGGACAGAGAGAAGAGAGGTAAAGGGGAAAGAGGTACATTACTTAAAACAAAAACAAACAAAAACAAAAACACAGTGAAAAAAAAAAAGTCCAAATTTGAAGAAAGGCATGAATCATTAAACACACAAGCAAATTTACGGGATGCAATAAAAATGTGATCAGGGAAACTTATAGCTGTAAACGCTAACACTGAAAAAGAAAAAAGATCTCAATTCAGCAACTCGACTTTGTAGCTTAAGGAACTGTAGCTGGTCAGGCAGGAATATGGGTAGCCAGGGTATCATATTTACAGTTGGTATATGAAATGGGGCAGTCTTGCAGCCTGGGCCCTTAATCTGCGGGGTGTGAAGGTTAACTCCAGGAGTTAATGTCAGAGTTGAAATGAATTACTGGAGATCCAGGTGGTGTCCAGCGAATTGGAGAATTGGTGTTAGCAAAACATTATATATCTGTTGTCAGGAAGAAAGAACATCAGATGACAGCACTACTCAAAGTGATCTACATATTTGACACAATTCCTATCAAAACCCCAATGACACTTTTTGCAGAAATAGAAAAACCTAAAATTCATATAAAATCTTGAAGGACCTTAATAGCCAAAACAATTTTAAAAAGAAAAAAATTGGACTCACTGATTTAAAAACTTACTACAAAGCTACAGTAATTAAAACAGTATGGTACTGGAATAAAAAGAGACATATAGCGTAAAGGAATAGAGAACCCAGAAATAAATCCTTACATATATGATCAAATGATTCTGACAAGGGTGTTCAGACCATTCAATGGGGAAATGACAGTCTCTCTAACAAATTGTGCTGGGACAACTAGATAGCCACATGCCAAAGAATGAAGTCGGACTCCTACTTCATACCATATTTAAAAATTAACTAAAGATAGATTTAAAAATCTAAGTGTAAGATCTAAAGCTCTTAGAAGAAAACATATATGGAAATCTTCGTGAATTGGATTGGGTAATACAGTTGGCCCTTGAATAACACAGAAGTTAGGAACGGACACTAAACCCCTGCACAGCTGAAAATCCACATATAACTTTTGACTCTCTAAAAACTTTACTAATAGCCTACTGTTGACTGGAAGCCTTAGAGATAACATAAACAGCTAACACAGTTAACATATTTTGTATATGTATTTTATACTGTATTCTTACAACAAAGGAAGCTAGAGAAAATGTTAAGAAAATCATAAGAGAAAATATACCTTACTATTCATTAAGTGGAAGTGGGTCATCAGAAAGATCATCATCCACACTGTCTTCACATTTCATAGGCTACGGAAGAGGAGTTGTCAGTTTGGTCTTCTTGTCTCTGGTGGCAGAAGTGGCAGAGGTGGAGGAGGTAGAAGGGGAGGCAGGGGAGGCAGGAGAGGCAGGCACACTCAGTGTAACTTCACAGAAATACCTTGCAATTTCTGTCTTTTTTTTTTGTTATTTCTCTAAAAACGTTTCTATATGGTACCAATCCTTCTTCTGCTGTTTGTGTTAGTCTCAGTCTCCATATCATAGAGGGATCCATGTCATAAAAAGCAAAAGCAGTCTTTAATTGGAACTCTTCTGCCAATTGTCTAATGTCACTTTGTTTTCTGGCACTGCTTCTATGTCTTCTTCCTCATTGTGTGGCACTGGTTCAGAAGCACTCATCTCCATCAAGTCAACTGTTAATTCTTCTGGTGTGGTGTCTACTAGCTCTTTAATTTATTCAAACAATCCGTATCTTGAAACCCTCAGCCCCCACTTTTTTTTTTTTTTTTAAATTCACAATCTCTTTCACGATTTCCTTGGTTAGCTTTGTCATAAATCCTATGAAGTCATGCACAACATCTGGACAGTTTTCTCCAGCAGGAATTTATGGCTTGGGGCTTGATAACTTTCATGGTTTTTTCTATAACAATGATGGTATTTTCAATATTATCATCCTTCCAGACTTTCAGGTTCTATCAGGGTTCTCTTTCACAGCACTGACAATCTTTTCCAAAGAGTACTTTCTGTAACGAGGCTTAAAGGTCCTTATGACACCCTGATCTAGAGACTGAATTAGAGATGTTGAGTTTGGGGGCCGATAGACCCCTTTGGCACCTTCAGTGTTGAGCTCATGGAGTTCTGGGTGGCCAGAGAGCATTGCCCAATATCAAAAGAACTTTAAAAGGCAGTCCCTTACAGGCAACATACTTCCTGACCCCAGGGACAAAAGCATTGATGGAACCAATGCAGAGAAAGGATTCTTGTTGCCCAGACATTCTGTTGTGCAACCAAAAGACTGGCAGCTGGTATTTATCTTTATCTTCAAGGCTTGGGGGTTAGCAGCTTTATAGATAAGAACAATACTGATCTTAAAACCAACTGCATTTGTATAAAATAACAGAGGTAGCCTATCTCTTCCTGCTTCAAATCTTGGTTTTCATTTCTCTTCCTTACTAATAAATGTCCTTTGTGGCATTTTTTTTTTTCTACAAACAGGGAACTTTGATCTTCATTAAAAATCTATTGGGGCAGATATCTTTTCTCCTTAGTGATTTTTTTTCTTTCATAATTGAGAGTTTACTGGTTGGGTTGAGGATCACCACATAGACATTTCAATTTGTACACAATTCTTAACATATGTACCAAAAATCTAAAAAACCATGTATTGCAAATTCTTTGTAAAAGTTACTCTAGTGACTTTCCAGCTTAATATCTGGAGGCAAAATTTCCTTAAGAGGCTATCACGTACCAGTATCTTCACATGTTGTTAAGCTGTTGCATACGTCCTACCAATTCATAACTGAATAGTATGTACACTACATACTCAAATTTTCATTCACAGCACATTCACAAAGTTATTGGAAAAACAGGACTATCACAACTAGAGATGTTACAGAGCACATACAATTCAGACAGGGAAAGCCATCAATATGGAGTGGTTTTCTTTAGGAAACAATTCTACTAAAAAACAACATGGGAACAGAAGTAATTTAAAATGTTTAAGACATTCAGTACAGGACTGTGACTCCATATTGCTGGTTAGTATGCTTTGTATTATAGGATATAAAAACTAACCCCCCATCTATGGAATGTTAACCTGACACCTAAGATAGTCAAAGCCTCCTATAATTCAATATCTCACACTATTTTCTGGTTGTACCAAAAAATAAACAACCGGTGAATGATTTCACCTCTTTTTAAAATAAGCATTTACACTTAAAAAATGGGATAAGGTGGGATTCCTTCCTTCTTGAAAATGTTTCCAGAGCTACTAAAAAACTTGCATTTACAAAATAGTTGATAAAAATATTCCTCTGGATTGTATGAGAAGGGAGACAGGAACCACTGATAAGACATGGTATAGGATATTAATCAAAGTTGGCTTCTTTCTCTCTAGCTTCATTGGAGGCTGAACTCTCCTTGGTTTTGTTTCTTCATTTTCCGCAGACAAATCTTCTTTACTTTCTTGGTTAGCCACTTCAGCCTGTTTTCCCTTTGCTCCTCCTTTCCCTTTTATTTGCACGTTCTGTCTGAAGATTTGTCCCTTTCTGCTGCCTTTTTTGGCTTAGTTTCCACTTTTGCAGGGGCAGGTTTAGCTGACAAGTGTGAAGATCTCCGCTCTTGAGCTACTCCTTCGCTGCCCCCTTCAGTGGAGCTGACCTTCCTCTTGACATCCTGGCAGCAGGGAGGGTGTGTGCCAAGTGCCTGCAGGCTGCAGCACACTGAGACCCTTAGCAAAGCTGGGCCACTGGGCTGCCTGGCTGCTGCCGCTCCTCCCACCACCCAAGCTGCTCAGGTGATTTTCTTAATGGCATCTGGGAACTTGTCTGCTGCCTCTTGGTTGGCAGAAGCTGCCTCTCCTATTATCTTGACTTTAAAAAACCAAATCTCATTCTAAAATTATCAAATCATCCTTTGCTGGCATTAAATTCTCCAGCTTTAGATCCTGCACCTTACTTTTGTTTTAAGTTGTCATACAATGACTTTTCTTTTTCTTGAATTGTATTAGTCTACAGGTAAGCCTTTCTTATAGTAATCCTGCACCAACATAAAAGCTGCATTTTAAATATGAGATAAATGGGTATTTTGCAATAAGTATAAAGTTTTGGTGCCTGCTGACATAGCTGCAGTGCCAACTTCACAAAATTTTCATTTCTTTTTTCAATGGTCCTTACACTGGATACATTTATCTTGAAATGGATGATCACATGTGAAGACCTCAGTCTACTGTACATATCAAGCAATTCAACTTTTTCTTGTAATATCATGGCTTTTTTCTCTGCTTCTTGGGAGCACTTCCAGCATCACTAGTGAAAATCCATGACTTCATTTGGATCCCATGGTATTATTCAAGTTTTATGGTATGGCACTAAACACGGTATGAACTGCTCATGTCGAGATGATTAGTGTTTTAAGCAGACACACTACTTGAGCTCACTGCAACAGCAACAGGAGGTGGCTACGACATTATTACAGTAGTATAGTATGTACTACAGTGAATTTTATGTTTGTATTTCTCAACTGCCTATGATGCCATGTATGGTCTGTGTTTGTGTGCATACATTTATCAATTTTAA
Organism: Piliocolobus tephrosceles; assembly: GCF_002776525.5. NCBI lineage: Eukaryota > Metazoa > Chordata > Mammalia > Primates > Cercopithecidae > Piliocolobus > Piliocolobus tephrosceles. Next base: position 18,120,960 of record NC_045455.1, on the reverse strand, counting down.
CTTTTAATAATAGACTTATGGATATTTTATACAGTAAATAATAAAACAGACTAGTATCTACGTATGTTTTAAGCATTCATGACATACCTAGCTTTTTAGTCTTTTCAATATTTCTAGGTTACATGGTTCCTCTGCAAGTTTTTTCAAACTGTTGCAAATATCCAAAAAATTTTCCAGTATATTTGTTGAAAAAAATCTACAGATAGGTGGACCTGTGCAGTTCAAACCTGTGTCGTTAAAGGGCCAAATGTAGTTTCTTAGCTATAGTACCAAAAACACAAGCAAGGAAAGACAAAAAAACCTGAGTATCAAAAATATAAACATTTGTACCACAAAGGACATCATCAAGAAAATGAAAAGACAACCAAAAAATGGGAGAAAATTTTATAAATCACACTTGGTAAGGTACTTGTATCAAAATATATAAAGAATTCTTACAAATACACAACAAAAAGAAAACACAATTGAAAAATGGGCAAAGGATCTCAACAGATATTTCTCTAAAAAAGATATACAGACTGCCAATAAGCACACAATAAGATGGTGAATATCATCTGCCATCAAGGAAATGCAAATCAAAACCACAGTGAGATACTACTTCTCAGCCACTATGATATTTTTAATCAAAAAGACATAAAAAGTATTGACAAAGATGTAGGGAGATTAGAACCCTCATATACCTCTGGTGGAAATGTAAAATACAGCCAGTGGTTTTGGAAAATAGTCTGACAGTTCCTCAAGTGCTCAAACACAGTTACCATATGATGACCCAGTGATTTCACTAAGTATAAACCCAAGGAAAATGAAAACATAATATCCACTTAAAACCTGTACATAAATATTCATAGAAATATATTTTAACAGCATAATGCTAAGTGAAATAAGCCAGTTACAAATTATGACATTGGACAATCCCATGCATGTGAAACCTCCAGGCAAATCTGTGGAGACAGAAGTAGATTCGTAGTACTTTCTAGATCAGTTGTTCAGGGTCAAGGAGATAGGGAAATTAGGGATGAGCTAAAGAGGACAGGATTTCTTTATGGGGTAGTGAATATGTTCTGAAGTTGATTGCTGTGATGGATGCACAACTCTGTGAATATACTAAAAGCCATTGAACTATACACTTTGAATTAGTGAATTGTAAAGTATGTGAATTATATATTAATAAAGCTATAGATAATTGTTTAAAATGGAAATAGAAACAATGTAATATGGGATTAAAAATATATAATAGTAAAATGTATTATAACAATAGCATAAGAGAAAAGAGGAAAAAACAGAATTATAAGGTTGCAAAGTTCCTACACTATATATGAAACAAAGTAATATAATTTGAGGTCGACTATAGTGTGTTAGAGACATATATTCTAAACTGTAGAGAAACTTCATTAAAAAATAAAGGAAGTATAGCTAATAAAATAATACTGGAGATAAAATGGAATTTGAAGAAGAAAACCCAAAAGAAGGCAGAAAAAAGAAGGAAAAAAGGCATAAGGAACACAAATCAAATGGAAAAATTGGAAATGGCTTGTTTAAATGCAATCATATCCATAATTACAATAAATGTAATGCTTTAAATGAAAGGTTAGCAAACTTTTACTGTAAAAAGACAGATAATAAATATTTTTAGTTGTGGACTGTATAATCTCCAACAAAACTATTCAACTGCCATTGCAGCACAAAACAGTCACAGACAGTACATGAATGAATGAGCAAATCTATGTTCCAACGAAATTTTAGAAACACTAGATTTTTGGATATAATTTTCATGTACCTCAAGTTATTACTCTTTTGATTTTTTCCAACCATTTAAAAATGTAAAAACAATTCTTTGGGGCTGTATAACAGCAGATTTGACCCACAGATGACCCTTGTATAAATACTACAGTGACAAGCAGTCTTTAAGATTGGATTAAAAAGACCCAACTATATGCTCTCTGCAAGAAACCCACCCTGAAATACTAACAGATAGTTTTAAGTAAAAGGATAAAAAATACATTATGAAAACATTAAAACACAAAAGCTTGAGGGTCTATATAAATATCAGATAATGCAGTCTCCAGAATGAGAGATTACCAGCTAATTATACAGTTTGAATTTTTGTCCCTATCTATATCTCATATTGAATTGAGTTGTAATTCCCAATGCTAGAGGTGGGGGCTTGGTGGGAGGTGGTTTGGGTCCTGGTGTCAGTGCTTCATGGCTTGGTGCTGTCTTTGCAGTAGTGAGTTCTCATAAGATCTGGCTGTTTAAAAGTGTGTGGCACACCGTACCCACCCTACTCTCTCTCATCTTGCTCCTGCTTTCACCATGTGATATGCCTGCTCCCACTTCACCTTCACCACAAGTAAAAGCTCCCTGAGGCCTCCCCAATTTATGGGGTAATGAATATGTTCTATGGTTGATTGCTGTGATGGATGCACAACTCCGTGAATATACTACAAGTGACTGAACTATACATTCTGATCGGTGAATTGTATAGTATGTGAATTATATCTCCCCAGAACCCAAGTGATGTTGGTGCCATGTTTGTACAGCCTGAGAACCATGAACCAATTAAACCTCTTTTCTTTATAAATCACCCGGTCTCAGGTATTTTTTTATGGCAGCGCAAGAATGGTCTAATACAGAAAAATGGTACCAAGGAGTGGGGCACTGCTATAAAGATACCTGAAAATGTGGACACAACTTTGAAACTGGGTAATAGCAGAGGCTGGAAGAGTTTGGAGGGCTCAAAAGGAAATAGGAAGATAAAGGAAAGTCTGGAACATCTCAGAGATTGGTTAATGGTTGTGACCAAAATGTTGATAGTGATAGGGACAGTGAAATGAGGTCTCAGATGGAAATGAGGAACTGACTGGGACCTGGAGCAAAGTCACACATGTTATGCTGTAGCAAAAAAACTTGGCTGCATTCTGTTTGTGCCCTAGGGACCTGTGGAACTTTGACTTCAAAGCGATGATTTAGGGTATCTGGTATAAGAAATTTCTAAGCAGTAAAGTATTTAATACATGGCCTGGCTGTTTCTAGCAAGATATGCTCAGATGTGGGAGCAAAGAAATGATTTATAGTTGGAACTTTTAAAAGGGAAGCAGGGTGTAAAAGTGGAAAATTTGCAGCCAGGCCATGTAGAAAATAAAAGCTTGTTTTTAAAGGAAGAATCCAAGCAGGCTGTGGAGCAACCACTTGCTAGAGATATTTGCATAACCAAAAGGGAGCCAAGAGCTAACATCTAAGACAATGAGAAAAAGTCCTCAAAGGCATTTCAGAGACCTTTGCAGCAGTGCCTCCCATTACAGGCCCAGAGACCTAAAAGGGAAGAATGGTTTCATGGGCCAGGCCCAGGGCCCTGCTGCCCTGCAGCCCTGTACAGCCTCAAGACACTGTTTTCCTCATTCTGACCACTCTGGCTCCAGCATGGGCTAAAGGAGCCCCAGACAGCTCAGGCTGCTACTTCAGAGGGTGCAAGCCATGAGCCTTGGTGGCTGTCATGTGGTGTTAAGCCTGTAGGCATGCAGAGTGCAACAGTGAATGAGGCTTGGCAGCCACTGCCTAGATTTCAGAGAACGTATTTTAAAAGTGTGAGTATCTAGGCAGAAGCCTGCGGCAAGGGTGGAGCCTCAGAGAGAACCTCTACTAGGGAAGTATGAAGTGAAAAAGTGGGATTGTACCCCCTTCCCCCCAGAGAGTCCCCACTGGGGGGCTGCCTAGTAGAGCTATGAGAAGAGGGCCACTGTCCTCCAGAGCCCGGAATAGTAGACCCCTGGCAGCTTGCACCTTCAGTGTGGAAAAGCTGTAGGCACTCAAGTCTAGCCTGTGAGAGTAGCCTCAGGGGTTGAACCCTGCAAGGCCACAGGGGTGGAACTGCTCAACGCCTTGGGAGCCCACCCCTCATATCAGTGTACCTGGATGTGGGACATGGGGTTAAAGGAGATTATTTTGGAGCTTTATGATTTAATGACTGCCCTGCTGGGTTTTGGACCTGTGTGGGCCTGTAGCCCCTTTCTTTTGGCCAATTTTTTTCCTTTTGGAAGAGAAATGTTTACCCAATGCTTGTATCTCCTTTGTATTTTGGAAGTAACTAGTTTTTTATTTTACAGGCTCATAGGTGGAGGGGATTTGCCTCAGATCTCATGTCCTTCTCACACTGTAAAATACAATCATGCCTTCCTAACAGTCTCCTAAAGTCTTAACTCATTCCAGCATTAACTCAAAACTCCAAAGTCTAAAGTCTCATCTGAGGCAATCTCCTTTGACTTCAACTCATTCTATTAAACAAGCATTACTTTGACATTAACACCAGATAAAGGCATTAAGAAAATTATAGACCAATATCCTCCATGAACACAGATGCAAAAATCTTTAAGAAAATTTCAGGAAATTGAAACCAGCAATATATAAAAAGGATCCTCCATCATAGCCAAGGAGACTTTATCTCAGAAATACAAGGTTGATTAAACACTGTAATGCCAATCAGGATAATTTATACATTAACTACAAGAGAAAAGCCACATGATCATCTCAACAGATACAGAAAAAGCATTTTAAATACTCAAGTATCAATTTATGATTAAAACTCCCAGTAAACTAGGAATAAAAGGAAACCTTTTCAGCCTGATAAAGGACAACTATGAAGACCCAAAGTTAACATCATACATAATGGTCTAAAACTAAATGCCTTCTCACTAAGATGAAAAACAGGCAAGGAAGGGTATCTGTTCTCAACCCAGGGGTCCTTGCCAGTCCAGCACAATAAGAAAAATAAATAAAACACCTTACTATGAAGACTGGAAAGGAAAAAGTAAAACTATTTTTATTTGCTTAAGATATGATCCATTGTGAAGAAAATCCTGTGAACTCTACAACTATAACAGGATCCATTATGAAAAAATTCCTAAGATCTCTACTAGAACTAATAAGTGAGTATAGCAAAGCCACAGGACATAAGGCCAATATACAAGAATTGTATTTCTATGTATTAGCAACAAACTAGAAATTTAAAAATACCATCTATATTAGCATTCAGTTATGAATTCTTAGTAAAATATGTACATTGCAAACTAAAACTCTGCTAGGAGTAATTAAAGACCAAAATAAATCAAGAAACATAACATATTCATGAATTGGAAGCTTACTATAATCAACACACTAATCTTCACCAAACTGATTTAACAAGAGTTGCAATCAAAATCTCAGTAGGCCTTTTTGTTTTCCAAAGAAATTCAAAACCCAAAACTTAAAAACGGGTAAAAATCTTGAATAGGCACTTTGCAAAACAAAAAAAAACAAAAAACAAAAAAAACAAAAAACTTATACAGATGGCCAATAAGCACAATGATATGGTTTGGATCTATGTCCTCACCAAATCTCATCCCCAGTGTTGGAGGTGGGAGGGTGTAACTCCCTGGTAGGAGGTAACTGGACCACGGGGGCAGAGTCCTCATGAATGGGTTAGCACTATCCCCTCAGTGCTGTTCTTGTGATAGTGGGTGAGTTAGTGTGAGACCTGGTTGTTTAAAAGTGTATGGAACCTCCCGCTTCTCTCACTTGGTCCTGTTCCTCCCACGTAATACACCTGCTCCTACTTTGCCATTCACCATGAATAAAAGCTCCTTGAGGCTTCCCCACAAGCAGATGCTGCCATGCTTCTTGCACAGTCTGCGGAACCACAAGAGCCAATTAAATCTCTTTTCTTTATAAATCACCTAGTCTCAGGTATTTCTTAATGGCAGTGTAAGAACGAACTAATATTATAATTAGTCTGTAGGGAAATGTAAATAGAAACTACAACAATATATCACTATGCATCCATTAAATTAAGAGAGACGATATCAAAAGTTAGTGAGGAAGTACAGGAATTGGAACTCTCATATGTTGTTTGTTAGAATGTTAAAACCACTTTGGAAAACAGCTTCTCAGTCTCTTAGGTTAAATACAAGCTTTCCATATGACCCAACACCCCCATACTACTAGGTATTTACAGAAGAGAAATGAAAACATATGGTCCAGACTAAGACTAGTAATAGCCCCAAACTGGAAATAATCCAAATGGTCATCAAATAGAAAGGACAGGCACAAAATAGTGTATCTATTCAATGGAATAGCATTCAAGAATAAAAAGAAATAATCTACTGATATATTCAACAACATGGTAAGTCTTTGGTTTCAATTTTGTGAATTCAAACAAAAGAGTATATAATTATTCAATGTATGGCACTGGAGGAAAGGCATAACTGTTACAACATAAAGTAGGTTAGTGATTGCAAGAGTTGGGTGTGGAAAGGAAGGTTCTGCCACAAAGGTAAATTGCAGAGCTGCATGGGCTGAGGAAAATGTTCTACATCTTGACTGTGATGGTGGTTACATGACTGTATATATTATTAAAAAGTCACTAAACTGGGCTGGGCACAGTGGCTCATGCCTGTAATCCTAGCACTTTGGGAAACCGAGGCAGGTGGATCACTTGAGGTCAGGAGTTCAAGATCAGCCTGGTCAACATGGCAAAACGCCCCCTCTACTAAAAGTACAAAAATTATCCAGGCATGTTCGCACATGCTTGTAATTCCAGCTGCTTTGAGAAGCTGAGACACAAGAATCGCCTGACCCTGGGAGGTGGAGGTTGCAGTGAGCTGAGATCACACCACTGCATTCCAGTCTGGATGACAAAGCAAGACTCTGTCTTTAAAAGAAAAAAAAAAAAAGTCACTAAACTGTATGCTTAAAATTGGTGAATCTTACACCTCATTAAAGATTAATAAAAACAAACAAAAAATCAAAGTATAACATAAGATCATAAACATTCTGGTATAATCAGTAAGTATAAGGGTAACAACTCAAAAGTTAGAAAAATTTATACTCAGATTAAAAGGAAAGACCACGTGCAGTGCCTCATGCCTGTAATCCCAGCACTTTGCAGCACGGGGCTGAGGTGGGCAGATTGCTCCAGGCCAGGAGTTGGAGACCAGCCTGGACAACATAGCGAGACCCCGTCCCTACAGAAGAAAAAAAATTAGCTGGGCATGGTGGCACACACCTGTAGTCCCAGATACGTGGGAGGCTGGGGTGGCAGGACTGCTTGAGCCCAGGAGTTTGAGGCTGGAGTGAGTTATGACTGCCACTGCATTCCAGCTTGGGCAACAGAGTGAGAGTCTGTCTCTAAAAAACAAAATAAAAATATTGGAAGGAAAAAAACCACAATGTAAATATAAAAAATACATACCTAAAACTTACGAATGTTGAAAATAAATGGCTGAATGAAGACATGCAAAGCAAATTCAACAAAGATTATAACATTAGAAGCTTCATTAAAGAAAAAAGCCATGATGAACAACTCAAATTCTAAGAGGGAGCAATATTACAGATGACATTCATTGCCCATCATGAAATTAAACTACAAATTGATACCAAAATTAGGAGAAAACCCATTACTACAGGAAATTAAAATGAAAACAACAACTTCTCTTAGAACCAAATAAAAAACCCAAACTATATTATAAAAATTATAATAAAAGTCCAGTATTTATCAGAATCAGAACCTGGGAGAAAAATGCATAGCACCAAAAATACCCTGGCCAGACACTCATGCCTATTACCCCAACACTTTGGGAGGCCAAGGCGGGAGGATGGCTTGAGCCAGGGAGTTCGAGAACAGCCCTGGGCAACGCAGTGAGACCTCCTCTCTACTAAAAACGACAATAATAAATTAGCTGGGAGCAATGGTGCACGCCTGTAGTCCCAGCTACTTAGGAGGCTGAGGCTGGAAAATTGCTTGAGCCCAGGAGACTGAGGGTACAATGAGCCTGACTGTGCACTACATGCAAGCCTGGGAGGCAGTGTGAGACCCTGTCTCAAAAAAGAAAAGAAAAGCTTTGCATTGACATCTGTTTCTAGAACAACATGGCGGCAGCTTATTTGTGAATTGTCCCTCTTTCTTATTGTTAATAATATATAACAACGAGAAGAAAACAAAACAGAACAAAATCCACAAACAACATTTCAGCAAAAATAAGAAACACAGAAAACCCACAAACTCAAAATTGTGGTTAAGTACTGCCGAAAATAGAGTCGTACAGCAGAACTGCATGGGAAGTTGCAAAGGTACTGTGGAAGAGAAACACATTATGTGAAAGGTGGTCTGACAGGTGCTTGGAAGGTGCTAGACCCTCCAGAAGAGCAAGAGCCTGCTCCTGAGAGGGAGTGCCTGTGAGTGTGATGTAGCTTGAACAAGGCAGGATTGATTACTGGGGAGGCAGAGAGAGAAAGCTAATCAAGGCTCAGGCTACGGGTCCAGAGGGGAAATCTCACAAAATACCAGCTACAGTGCCATCACCTGGGATGGCAAGAGGAGGGACTTGTGAAACAGAGACCTGCAGGAAGACGCCTTCTTCAATCAGGCTAGGACCTGAGAGCCAGAGATGCGGACACATGGAAGAGTTACCTCTAGGCCTTTCCTATAGCAGCAGTAGAGAAAGCACTGAACTACAAAGTTGAAACAACCATGGCTCATTATATATTACCATACCCTTCCCTAGGATCCTCCTGTGCTCCAAGTCTAGGAAACTCCTTCATCCAAAAATTCATTCAAAATGCTATGAGAAATAAAAAAATAGGCTAACATTCAAACGGTTAATGAAAACTTACCCCAAAATCACACAAAGTAGATGAAAATTACAACTTAAGATTCCAAGATGAGCTAAAAAGTTTTTAAATATTGAGAATATATTACCTTTCTTGGTGTTTCCCTTTATTATGCTATTGAATATGTTCAAGCTTCTATTACGTTTGTCAACTTTCAACATCACTTGACTGCTACTTATTACAAATAGAGTAGTAAGCAAGTTTATTCTTCTGTCTACTTTTTCTCCCCTTTCTATTTTTTGTTGTTGTATTATTCCTGCATTATTAGACTGTCTAACATTTATTTATATACCATTGTTATCCTTATGTCTATCTTTGTTTTAGTCTCTGCTCACCACCAAAATAAGTAAGCTTATGGAAGCTCTAAAAGCATAATGAATAGATCTTATATATATACACACACATATATACATTTATACATGTATATGTGTGTATGTAATAATATATACTTATATATGTATGTATATATCTATACTTTGATAAAGAGAATGCATCTTCTCTTTAAGAATTCATGAAACATTCATAAAAACTGCTATTAGGCCACAAAGAAAACAACAATAGATTGTAAAAGGAAGAAATAATACAGACAATATTATTTGATCTCAATACAATAACACTAGAAATAACAAAATCAGAAAACATAAAGGCTCTTTCACATAGGAAACAATCAGTCTTCATAACACAACTCTTAGGTCAAAGGGTAGAATCAACTACAACTGAGCTAACACAATGTAGAAAAACAGGGGAAAAATAAGAGAAAGCATGAATGTACAAAATAAGAAATGAAATAGACCAGATGTGGTGGCCCATGCCTGTAATCCCAGCACTTTCAGAGGCCAAGGTGGGCAGATCACTTGAGGCCAGGAGCCCAAGACCAGCTTGACCAACATGGCAAAACCTCATCTCTACTAAAAATACAAAAATTAGCCAGGCATGATGGCACACACTTATAATCTCAGCTACTCGGAAGGCTAAGGCACAAGAATCACTTGAACCTGGGAGGCAGAGTTTGAGCTGAGACTGCACCACTGCACTCCAGCCTGTGTGTCAGAGTGAAACTGTCTCAAAAAATAAAATAAAGAAGAAACAAAGACTTTTTTTTTTTTAAAGAGAATACTTTTTACAACACTATGGAATATATCTAATATAAATCTTTTTCTTGGAAAACATAATTTGCCAAAACTGACTCCAGAAGCTATATAAAGACTGAACAGATAAATTTCCACAGAAGTAGAGAAAGCTGTCTACTCCCCTGACAAGCCCCAGGTTCCACTGTTATGTAAACTGTTCCAGAGCACAAAAAAGGAATACAAAGCTCCTAATTATTTTCATGAAGTGGTGGTAACTTCGGTAACAAAAGAAAAATAAATATTAAAACCTGAAAAAATTGCACAAAAGAGCACTACAGTTTTCATCTATGAATATTGATGCAAAAATATTTAGACATTAGAGAAAAGACTACCAGCACATATAAGAATAATAGGTCATGACCAAGTGAGGTTTATTCTTTTTTAAATTTTTATTTCAATAGCTTTTGGGGTACAAGTGGTTTTCGGTTACTTGGATGAATTCTATAGTGGTGAATTCTCAGATTTTAGTGTACCCATCACCTGAGCAGTGTACCTTGTATCCAATATGTAGTCTTTTATCCCTCACTCCCTTTTCCCCCCCTGCCCCTCAAGCCCCCAAAGTCCATTATATCACTGTACATCTTTGTGTCCTCATAGTTTAGTCCTCACTTGTAAGTGAGAACATATGGTATTTGATTTTCCATTCTGAAGTGACTTCACTTAGAATAATGGCCACCCAGTTGCTATAAAATTATATAAAAAAAGGAACACTATTTTGTTCCTTATTATTATTTTCATTCCTTTTAGTCCAGGGGATACATATACCATGTTTTCTTTATCTACTCATTGGTTAAGGCATTGAAGTTGGTTCTTTGCAATTGTGAAATGTGTTGCTATAAATGTGTGTGCATGTGTCTTTCTCATATAATGACTTCTTTTCCAGTGGGGAGATACCCAGTAGTGGGATTTCTGTATTGAATGGTAGATCTACTTTTAGTTCTTTAAAGAGTCTCCATACTGTTTTCCATAGAGGTTGCGCTAATATACAGTCCCACCAGCAGTGTAAAAGTGTTTCCTTTTCACCACATCCATGCCAACATCTATTCATTTCTGACTTTTTCTTTATGGCCATTCTAGCAGGAGTAAGGTGGTATCTCATTGTGGTTTTAACTTGTATTTTCCTGCTGAATAGTAATGATGTTTCTTGGCCACTTGTACATCTTCTATTTCTATTTATGTCCTTTGCCCACTTTTGATGGGATTATTTTTTTCTTGCTAATTTTTTTGTAGATTCTGGATACTAGTCCTTTGTCAGATGCATAGTCACAAATATTTTCTCCCATTCTGTGGGTTGTAGGTTTAGTCTGATGATTATTTCTTTTGCCACGCAGAAGTTTTATAATTAGGTCCCATTTATTTATTTTGGTTGCATTTGCTTTTGGAGTCTTGGTCATGAATTCTTTGCCTATCAATGTCCAGAAAAGTTTTTCCAGTGTTATTGGCTAGAAGTGTTTATGGTTACAGATAAACCATAAACATCTTGATCCACCTTGAGCTAATTTTTGTATAAGGTGAGAAATAGGGATGCGGTTTCATTCTTCTATATGTAGCCTGCAAATTTTCCCAGCACCATTTATTGAATAGGGTGACTTTGCCCCAGTTTATGTTTTTTTATGCTTTGTCAAAGAACCAGTTGGCTGTAAGTACTTGGCTTCATTTCTGTGGTCTCTCTTCTGTTCCATTGGTCTACATGCCTATTTTTATACCAGCATCATGCTCTTTTAGTAACTATAGCCTTGTCGTATAATTTGAAGTTTGGTGATGTGATGCTTCCAGATTTGTTCTTTTTGTTTAGGATTGCTTTAGCTATTCAGGCTCTTTTTTTGGTTCCACAGGAATTTTAGGATTGTTTTTCCTAGTTCTATGAAAAATGATACGGTATTTGGATGTGAATTGCATTGAATCTGTAGATTTCATTGGGCAGTATAGTCATTTTCACAATATTGATTATTTCCACAGGATGTGTTTTCATTTGTGTCATCTATGATGATTTCTTTCAGCAGTTTTCCTTGTAGGGATCTTTTACCTCCTTGGTTAGGTATATGCCCATGTATTTTCTTTTCTTTGCAGCTGTTATAAAAGGGATTGACTTCTTGATTTGCTTCTTAGCTTGGTCATCCTTCATGTATAGCAGTGCCACTGATTTGTGTGCAGTGACTTTGTAGCCTGAAACTTTACTGAATTAGTTTACCAGAACTAGCAATTTTTGGATATGTCTTTAGGGTTTTCTAGGTAGATGGTCATATCACTGCTGAACAGCATTAGTTTGACTTCCTCTTTTCCACTTTGTATGTCCTTTATTTCTTTTGCTTGCCTAATTGCTCTGGCTAGGACTTCCAGTACTATGCTAATAGTTTGTACATGTAAAGGTGTTCATAGCAGTCTTGAATGATCTTTTGTATTTCTGCAGTATTGGTTGTGAGTCTCTGGTTTCATTTCAAATTGAGCTTATTTGGATTTTCTCTGTTTTTGGTTAATCTCATTAATGGTCTATCAATTTTGTTTATCTTTTCAAAGAACCAGCTTTTTGTTTTTTTTCTTTTTTGTTAGTTTCAATTTCATTTAGTTCTGCTCTGATCTTTGTTATTTCTTTTCTTTCAATGACTTTGGGTTTAGTTGGTTCCTGTTTCTCTAGTTCCTTGAGGTGTGGCATTAGGTTGTCTATTTGTGCTCTTTCAGGCTTCCTGATGTAGGCATTTGATACTATGACTTTTCCTCTTAGCACTGCTTTTGTTGTATTCCAGAGGTTTTGATAACCTCTGTCACTATTACCATTCATTTCAAAGAATCTTTTGATTTCCATCTTGATTTTATTGTTAATCCCCAATTCATTCAGGAGCAGATTATTTAATTTCCATATATTTGTATAGTGTTGACAGTTCCTTGGGAGCTGATTTCTAATTTTATTCCACTGTTGTCTGAGAAGATACCTGATATGATCTCGACTTTCTTAAATTTATTGAGACTTGTTTTGTGGCCTATGTTGGAGAATGTTCCATGTGCTAAGAAGAATGTATATTCTGCAGTTGTTGGGCAGAATGTTCTGTAAATTTCTGTTAAGTCCATTTGTTTTAGGGTATAGCTTAAGTCCACTGTTTGTTGGCTTTCTGTCTCGATCTGTTTAGTTGTCCGTGGAGTACTTTTAAGTCCACCACTATTATTATGTTGCTATTTTATTTCTCGGGTCTAGCAGTAACTGTTTTATAAATATGAGAGCTCCAGTGTTAGGTGCATATAAATTTTTTTATATGTATAAAAAATTATAGTATCTTCTTGTTGGATTGATCTTTTTTATAGTATCTTCTTGTTGGATTGATCCTTTTATCATTATATAATGACTTTGTCTTTTTTCACTGCTGATGCCTTAAAGTCTGTTTTGTCTGATGTAAGAATAGCTACTCCTGCTTGCTTTGGTTTTCATTTGTGTAGCGTATCTTTTCCATCCCTTTATCTTGAGTTTACATGAATTCTTTTTTTTTTTTTTGAGACAGAGTCTCGCTCTGTCACCCAGGCTGGAGTGCAGTGGCCGGATCTCAGCTCACTGCAAGCTCCGCCTCCCGGGTTCATGCCATTCTCCTGCTTCAGCCTCCTGAGTAGCTGAACTACAGGCACCCGCCACCTCGCCTGGCTAGTTTTTTGTGTTTTTTTTAGTAGAGACGGGGTTTCACCGTGTTAGCCAGGATGGTCTCGATCTCCTGACCTCGTGATCTGCTCGTCTCAGCCGCCCAAAGTGCTGGGATTACAGGCTTGAGCCACCGTGCCCGGCCAAGTTTATATGAATTCTTATGTGTTAGGTAAGTCTCCTGAAGAAAGCAGATATTTCGATTGTGATTTTTAAATCCATTCTGCCATTCTATATCTTTTAATTGGAGCATTTAGGCCATTTACATTCAACATTAATATTGAGATGTGGGGTACTGTCCTATTCATCAGTATCAGTTGTTGCCTAGATAAACTGTTGTTGTGTTATAGTTTTACAGGCCCTATGAGTTTTTTGTTTGTTTTTTGCTTTGAAGAAGTTCTATTTTAGTGCATGTTGAACTTTTGTTTCAGGATTTATAACTTCTTTTAGCATTTCCTATAGTGCAGTAGTAGCAAATTCCCTGAGCATGTGTTTGTCTGAAAATGACTTCATTTCTCTTTCATTTATGAAAGGTTTTAGTTTTGCTGGATTTATTCATTTTGCTGGATACAAAATTCTTCACTAACAGTTATTCTGTTTAAGGAGGCTAAAGATAGGACCCCAATTCCCTTCTAGCTTATAAGGTTTCTGCTGAGAAGTGTGCTGTTAGTCGAATAGGTTTTCTCTTATAGATTATTTGATGCTTTTGTCTCACAGCTCTTAGAATTCTTTCCTTCGTGTTGATTTTAGATACCTGACAACTGTGTGCTTCAGTGATGATCTTTTCGTAATGAAATTTCCGAGGATTTCTTTGAGCTTCTTCTATTTGGATATCTAAATCTCTAGCAAGGCCAGGAATGTTTTCCTCAATTATTCCCTCAAATAAGTTTTCCAAATGTCTAGCCTTCTCTTCTTCCTCAGGAACACCAATTATTCTTAGGTTTGGCTGTTTTACATAATCCCGTATTTCTTAAAGACTTTCTTCATGTCTTTTGATTCCTTTATATCTTTGTCTGATTGGGTTAATCAAAAGCCTGATCTTTGAGCTCTAAAATTCTTCTGTCTACATGTTGTAGTCTATTGTTGAACCTTTCCATGGCATTTTATAGTTCCCTAAGTGTGTCTTTCATTTCCAGAAGTTCGGATTGATTTTTCTTTACATCTCTCTAGAAAATTTTTCATTCATATCCTGAATTTTAAAAAATTTATCTTGGTTTTCATCTTTCTGTGGTATCTCCTTGAGTAGCTTAATAATCTCCTAAATTCTTTATCTGGTATTTCAAAGATTACATCTTGGTTTGGATCCACTGCTGGAGAGACCGTATGATCTTTTTGGGGGTGTTACAGAAGCCTGTTTTGTCATATTACCAGAATTACTTTTCTGGTTCCTTCTTATTTGGGTATACTATTTCCTCTAATTGTTCTTGAATTTATTTTTTATTTGACTGTGTTTTTAATTTCTTCTTTCCCCCCTCAAGAATGTGAGTTTAATGTTTATTATAGCTTAATTTGGTTATCTGTACTTCTGGGAGTGAAGACTATGAATTCCTCGGTTGTGGACAGTCTTTGTATGATGGTTTCCTCATATGGTTGTAGTAGTCATCATGTACTCAGTGTGTGGGCAAGTTTGCTATCTCCTATGGAATTGCAATGGCAGAGGTCTCTTGAAGCTTATCTCATTCCCCTGTGGTATGCACTTTTTAATTTAATTTTTCTCCAGTATTTCATTTACTGAGTTGATGGTTCAGGCTTCAGGATAGGAGTGGTATCCCTGGGTAGGAATCTGCTGTAGGTAAAGCAGGTGGTAAATGTAACATCCAATGGTGGACAGAGGTCCTAGCCTTGATGAAGGTGGCTGAGGGAGCTCTCAGTTAGATGCAGTGAGGTCTTAACAAGGGGAAGAGTGAGAGCCACCTCAGCTTCCCTGCCAGGCCAAGCAGGAAAGCTATCCAACTCCCAGACTCACTCTTGTCCCAGTGGTCCAGCTTATCTGCAGGCATGTTGTGTTCTAAGGAGAGAGAAACTGTGACTTTGCCTCTTGTGCAAGCCTGAACCTGTGGGGGTACCACTCCTGCGGCAATGCAATCACCTTGAAGTGTTCCAGGAAGGCTGTCTACAGGTTCAGCCACACTGAGCTCCTGTGGGAGAAGCCCCAGCTGTGTCTGCAGTGGTGGACAAGGTGGGAAAAAAGACCACTTCTCCAAGACCCTCCAAGAGCACCAAGTCTGCCTGACTGTTGGGGTAGAGCTGCAGACTTTTCCTGCTGAGCCTAGCACTGCAATTATGTCTCTGCTGAAAGAAACTCCCACCAGCAGAAAGATCTGGGACTCAAGGCCTGTCGTCTGAATTCTTTTGTCCTACAGGGTGTTCCCTTGATGTGGTGCTCTTCCCCTTACCCTGGGAGTAGGAGTCTTTGAGAACCAGACTACAGTGATTGCTACTGCTTTTCTGTGTCCAGCCAACCTGTGGTGCCAAGTGGAGTTTATTCTAGGAATACAAAGATGCTTCAATATTAGAAAAAAGATTCGAAATTAGGAAATGTATTAATATAGTTTAAAATATATAAAGTTATAGATTATAATTTATAACACAAACTACAAATATGTTATAGTTTATAATCTATAAGTTGAAAAATTATGGGTCACCTCTATTTCTGCTGAATAAGTTGATAAAATGCAACCAATTCAATCCATCTTTGATAAAAATATTAAAATAGGAATCAATGGTTATTTCCTCAAGATGATAAAAATATTCTTCTTCAGTCCAACACTATTATCTTAATGGGGAAACATAGAAGGTTGGTCAACCACAGTAAAGAAAAAGGCCTACTACTACCACTTTATTATTTAACACTGTATTAGATGTATAAGTCAAAGCAAGTAAACAGACCAAAAAAAAAAAAAAAAAAGTGTGATGTACAATGATTAGAAAGGAAAAGGGAAAACCATCTTTATTTGGAGATAAGATATACGTATTCCTGGAAAAACCCAAGAGAATAAGCTGAAACACTACTACAACCAATATAAAAATTCAGTATGATCATGGGAAATAAAAATCCATGTATAGAAAGTAGTCTTTTTATGTACAAGCAACCACCAGTAAGAAGATATTCTTCAAGAGAAAAATTCCATTTATAATTGTAGCAAAGAAAAGCTTAAACTATACATATATATAAGCTATATGATTAAAATGTTATGATTCTTGAGGAAAACTGAACTTGAACATATAGAAAGACAATGTATTCTGAGACAGAAAAGTTTTCATTTCTCTCAGATGTCAATTCTCTCAAGTCAACTGATTAATGTAATCCTTTTTCTGACCATCCCACATAACCCCCAAAGAAAAACACAGAAAATTTTCTGAAACTAAGTAAGTTGATTCTAAGGCTTGTATGGAAAAAAACAGAAACAAGAATACACAGAAAAACAACAAAAAAGAAGAACAATAAGCAAAGGCTAGCCTTACGTGATATTAAAACATAATATAAGTCCTTAATAATTAACGTGGTATGTAATTGGCACATGTATAGACAGAGACCAACGTAACAGAAAAGGGTCAAACAAGACATCATAATATTGGAATTTAGTATATGATAAAGATGGCAATACACATGTGTGGAATAGAAATAAATTCCTTCCAGCATCAGGCAACAATCCTCCAGAAAAAATGGGCAAATGACAACAACAGCTGAAGAAATACTAATGGCCTTTAAATATATGACAAGATTCTTCACTCCACCCATGTTATGGGTTGAATTCATGTTTCAAAAATATATGAATTTTGGTCCCTACAAAATTCACATGAATTTTAACTTCTGGTACCTCAAAATGTGTCCTTATTTGGAGGCAGGATCAAGTTAAAATGAGGTCATAAGGGTAGACCCTAATCCAAAATGACAGGTGTCCTAACTGAACAAGGATAGAGAATGTGAAGACAATGTGAAGAGATATAAGGAAAAGAAAGCCATTCACAAACCAAGGAGAGAGGCCTGTGTTAAACTCTTTCCTCGGAGCCCTCAGAAGGTATCAACCCTGTAGACACCTTCATCTTGGACTTCCACAACTATGAGACAATAAATGTCTGGTTTAAGCCAGCCAATCTGTGGAACTGTGCTATAGCAGCCCTAGCAAACTAATATAATGCATAATAAGAGAAATGTAAGTTATAAAAGTTATACAATATCTGAAGCCATCCTTATAGAGTTAAATAATTCTGGACAGAAATATGGTTAACTATTAGGCAGCACTCTGACCCACATCCTTGTAACTGAAAGTTACTTAGCACTAGATACTGACCATTTGCATCCCCATTGTTCTTGTGGATAGGATTTCTGACATCAGAATCATAAGGCTTTTAAGAATTGCCTAAGCAGATCCTGAGTTCCAGCAGAACAGCTGACACCAACCAGTTTGAAGACCCCCACAAAGTAACCAATTCAGCATGAGAATATCATTTCTTCATCTCCCTGTACCACTACTTCACCTTACACTCTTCGACCAATCAATGCTTTCCATACTCTGACCCCTTCCAAAACCCTTAAAAATCACTAGTCACAAACTGCTCAGGGACACTGACTCGAGTTTTCTGTTTCTTCATCTGACAGCCCTATGATTAAACTTCTCTCTCTGCTGCAACCCAGTGTCTCAGCATATTGACATGTTGTGTACATTGGGCAATGAACCTATTATGGTTATAAATCCTCAAAAACGGTTGCTTCTCTAGGTTTAAGTAAAAGAAGACTTCCAATTTTATTCTTATACTTCCATGCTGTTCTAATGTTTATAGTGTACATGTCTTACATTTGTAATTAAAAGTTAAGTTAAAAACAATCAGTTTTTTGGGGGGAGGTTCCAAGATGGCCGAATAGGAAAAGCTCCAGTTTACAGCTCCCAGCATGAGCAATGCAGAAGATGGGTGATTTCTGCATTTCCAAACGAGGTACTGGGTTCATCTCACTGGGGCTTGTCAGACAGTGGGTGCAGGATAGTGGGTACAGCCCACGGACTGTGAGCCGAAGCAGAGTGAGGCATCACCTCACCCGGGAAGCACGAGGGGTCAGGGAATTCCCCTTCCTAGCCAAGGGAAGCCGTGACAGATGGCACCTGGAAAATCAGGTCACTCCCACCCAAATACTGCACTTTTCCAATGGTCTTAGCAAATGGCACACCAGGAGATTATAACCTGCTCTTGGCACAGAGGGTCCCACGCCCAAGGAGCCTCACTCACTGCTAGCACAGCAGTCTGAGATCAAACTGCAAGGCGGCAGCAAGGCTAGGCGAGGGACACCCGCCATTGCTGAGGCTGAAGTAGGTAAACAAAGTGGCCGGGAAGCTCGAATTGAGTGGAGCCCACTGCAGCTCAAGGAAGCCTGCCTGCCACTGTAGACTTCACCTCTGGGCGCAGGACTAAGCTGAACAAAAAGCAGCAGAAACTTCTGTAGACTTAAATCTCCCTGTCTGACAGCTTTGAAGAGTAGTGGTACTCCCAGCATGGAGATTGAGATCTGAGAACGAATAGACTGCCTCCTCACATGGGAATCTGACTCCCGAGTAGCCTAACTGGGAGGCACTTTCCAGGAGGAGCTGACTGACACGTCATAAGGCTGGGTGCCCCTCTGAGATGAAGCTTCCAGAGGAACAATCAGGCAGCAACATTTGCCATTCTGCAATATTTGCGGTTCTGCAGCCTCCACTGGTGATACTCAGGCAAACAGGGTCTGCAGTGGATCTCCAGCAAACTCCAACAGACATGCACCTGAGGGTCCTGACTGTTAGAAGGAAAACTAACAAACAGAACAGCCACACCAAAACCCCATCTCTACGTCACCATCATCAAAGACCAAAGGTAGATAAAACCACAAAGATGGGGAGAAACCAGAGCAGAAAAGCTGAAAATTTTAAAAATCTGAGTGCCTCTTCTCCTCCAGGGAATGCAGATCCTTGCCAGCAACAGGAAAAAGCTGGACAAAGAATGACGAGTTAAGAAGAGAGGGCTTCAGAAGATTGGTAATAATAAACTTCTCCAAGCTAAAGGAGTATGTTCGAACCCATTGCAAAAAAGCTAAAAACCTTGAAAAAAGATTGGACGAATGGCTAACTAAACAGCATAGGAAGACTTTAAATGACCTGATGGAGCTGAAAACCATGGCATGAGAACTATGTGACGAATGAACAAGCCTCAGTAGCCAATTGGATCAACTGGAAGAAAGGGTATCAGTGATTGAAGATCAAATGGATGAAATGAAGCGAGAAGAGAAGTTTAGAGAAAAAAGAGTAAAAACAAACAAACAAAGCCTCCAAGAAATATGAGACTACATGAAAAGACCAAATCTACATCTGATTGCTGTACCTGAAAGTGATGGGGAGAATAGAACCAAGTTGGAAACACTCTTCAGGATATTATCCAGGAGAACTTCCCCAACCTAGCAAGGCAGGCCAACATTCAAATTCAGGAAATACAGAGACCGCCACAAAGATACTCCTCAAGAAGAGCAACTCCAAGACACATAATTGTCAGATTCACCAAAGTCGAAATGAAGGAAACAATGTTAAGGGCAGCCAGAGAGAAAGGTTGGGTTACCCACAAAGGGAAGCCCATCAGACTAACTGCAGATCTCTCAGCAGAAACTCTACAAGCCAGAAGAGAGTGGGGGCCAATATTCAACATTCTTCAAGAAAAGAATTTTAAACCCAGAATTTCATATCCAGCCAAACTAAGTTTCATAAGTGAAGGAGAAATAAAATCCTTTACAGACAAGCAAATGCTGAGAGATTCTGTCACGACCAGGCCTGCCTTACAAGAGCTCCTGAAGGAAGCACTAAACATGGAAAGGAACTACCAGTACCAGCCACTGCAAAAACAGGCCAAATTGTAAAGACCATCCATGCTAGGAAGAAACTGCATCAACTAACGGGCAAAATAACTAGTTGACATCATAATGATAGGATCAAATTCACACATAAAAATATTAACCTTAAATGTAAATGGGCTCAATGCTCCAATTAAAAGACAGACTGGCAAATTGGATAGAGTCAAGACCCATCAGTGTGCTGTATTCAGGAGACCCATTTCATGTATAGAGACACACACAGGCTCAAAATAAAGGGATGGAGGAAGATCTACCAAGCAAATGGAAAACAAAAAAATGCAGGGGTTGCCATCTTAGTCTCTGATAAAATAGACTTTAAAACAAAAAAGATCAAAAGAGACAAAGAAGGCCATTACATAATGATAAAGGATCAATTCAACAAGAAGGGCTAACTATCCTAAATATATATGCATGCAATACAGGAGCACCCAGATTCATAAAGCAAGTCCTCTGAGTCCTACAAAGAGACTTAGACTCCCACACAATAATAATGGGAGACTTTAACACACCACGGTCAACATTAGACAGATCAACGAGACAGAAAGTTAACAAGGATATTCAGGTATTGAACTCATCTCTGCACCAAGCAGACCTAGTAGACATATACAGAACCCTCCACCCCAAATCAACAGAATATACATTCTTCTCAGCACCACATCACACTTATTCCAAAATTGACCACATAGTTGGAAGTAAGGCACTCCTCAGCAAATGTAAAAGAACAGAAATTATAACAAACTGTCTCTCAGACTAGTTCAATCAAATTACAACTCAGGATTAAGAAACTCACTCGTAACTGCTAAACTACATGGAAACTGAACAACCTGCTCCTGAATGACTACTGGGTACATAATGAAATGAAGGCAGAAATAAAGATGTTCTTTGAAACCAATGAGAACAAAGATACAACATACCAGAATCTCTGGGACACATTTAAAACAGCGTGTAGAGGGAAATTTATAGCAATAAATGCCCACAAGAGAAAGCAGGAAAGATCTGAAATTGACACCCTAACATCACAATTAAAAGAACTAGAGAAGCAAGAGTAAACACATTCAAAAGCTAGCAGAAGGCAAGAAATAACTAAGATCAGAGCAGAACTGAAGGAGATAGACACACAAAAAAACCCTTCAAAAAATCAATGAATTCAGGAGCTGGTTTTTCAAAAAGATCAACAAAATTGTTGGATGGCTAGCAAGACCAATAAAGAAGAAAAGAGAGAAGAATCAAACAGACGCAATAAAAAATAATAAAAGGCTATCACCACCGCTCCCACAGAGATACAAACTACCATCAGAGAATACCATAAACACCTCTACGCAAATAAACTAGAAAATCTAGAAGAAATGGATAAATTCCTGGACACATACACTCTCCCAACACTAAACCAGGAAGAAGTTGAATCCCTGAATAGACCAATAACAGGCTCTGAAATTGAGGCAATAATTAAGAGCCTACCAACTAAAAAGTCCAGCATCAGACAGATTCACAGCTGTATTCTACCAGAGGTACAAAGAGGAGCTGCTACCATTCCTTCTAAAACTATTCCAATCAATAGAAAAAGAGGGAATCCTCCCTAACTCATTTTATGAGACCAGCATCATCCTGATATCAAAGCCTGGCAGAGTCACAACAAAAGAGAGAATTTTAAACCAATATTCCTGATGAACATCGACGCAAAAATCCTCAATAAAATACTGGCAAACCGAATCCAGCAGCACATCAAAAAGCTTATCTGCCATGATCAAATGGGCTTCATCCCTGGGATGCAAGGTTGGTTCAACATATGCAAATCAATAAACGTAATCCAGCATATAAACAGAACCAAAGACAAAAACCACATGATTATCTCAATAGATGCAGAAAAGGCCTTTGACAAAATTCAACAGTCCTTCATGCTAAAAACTCTCAATAAATTAGGTACTGATGGGACATATCTCAAAATAATAAAAGCTATTTATGATAACCCACAGCCAGTATCACACCAAATGAGCAAAAACTGGAAGCATTCCTTTTGAAAACTGGCACAAGACAGGGATGCCCTCTCTCACCACTCCCATTTAACACAGTGTTGGAAGTTCTGGCCAGGGCAATCAGGCAGGAGAAAGAAATAAAGTGTATTCAATTAGGAAAAGACAAAGTCAAATTGTCCCTGTTTGCAGATGACATGATTGTATATTCAGAAAACCCCATCGTTTCAGCCCAAAATCTCCTTAAGCAGATAAGCAACTTCAGCAAAGTCTCAGGATACAAAATTAATGTGCAAAAATCACATGCATTCCTATACACCAATAACAGACAGACAGCCAAATCATGAGTGAACTCACATTCACAATTGCTTCAAAGAAAATAAAATACCTAGGAAAGCAACTTACAAGGGATGTGAAGGACCTCTTCAAGGAGAATTACAAGCCACTGCTCAATGAAATAAAAGAGGACAGAAACAAATGGAAGAATATTCCATGCTCATGGATAGGAAGAATCAATATCGTGAAAATGGCCATACTGCCCAAGGTAATTTATAGATTCAGTGCCATCCCCATCAAGCTACCAATGAGTTTCTTCACAGAATTGGAAAAAACTGCTTTAAAGTTCATATGGAACCGAAAAGGAGCCTTCATTGTCAAGATAATCCTAAGCAAAAAGAACAAAGCTAGAGGCATCATGCTACCTGACTTCAAACTATACTACAAGGCTACAGTAACCAAAACAACATGGTACTGGTACCAATACAGACATATAGACCAATGGAACAGAACAGAGCCCTCAGAAATAATACCACACATCTACAACCATCTGATCTTTGACAAACTTGACAAAAACAAGAAATGGGGAAAGGATTCCCTATTTAATAAATGGTGCTGGGAAAACTGGCTAGCCATATGTAGAAAGCTGAAACTGGATCCTTTCCTCACACCGTATACAAAAATTAATTCAAGATGGATTAAAGACTTAAATGTCAGACCTAAAACCATAAAAACTGTAGAAGAAAATCTAGGCAATACCATTCAGGACACAGGCATGGGCAAGGACCTCATGTCTAAAACACCAAAAGCAATGGCAACAAAAGCAAAAATTGAGAAATGAGATCTAATTAAACTAAAGAGCTTCTGCACAGCAAAAGAAACTACCATCAGCATGAACAGGCAATCTACAGAATGGGAGAAAATTTTTGCAATCTACCCATCTGACAAAGGGCTAATATCCAGAATCTACAAATAACTTAAACAAATTTACAAGAAAAAATCAAAGAACCCCATCAAAAAGTGTGCAAAGGATATGAACAGATACTTTTCAAAAAAAGACATTTATGCAGCCAACAGACACATGAAAAAATGCTCATCATCACTGGCCATCAGAGAAATGCAAATCAAAACCACAACGAGATACCATCTCACAGCAGTTAAAATGGTGATCATCAAAAAGTCAGGAACAACAGGTGCTGGAGAGCATGTGGAGAAACAGGAACACTTTTACACTGTTGGTGGGACTGTAAATTAGTTCAACCATTCTTGTGGAAGACAGTGTGGTGATTCCTCAAGCATCTAGAACTAGAAATACTATTTGACCCAGTCATCCCATTACTGGGTATATACCCAAAGGATTACAAATCATGCTGCTATAAAGACACATGCACATGTATGTTTATTGCGGCACTATTCACAATAATGAAGACTTGGAACCAACCCAAATGTCCATCAATGATAGAATGGATTAAGAAAATGTGGCACAAATACACCATGGAATACGACGCAGTCATAAAAAAGGATGAGTTCATGTCCTTTGTAGGGACATGGATGAAGCTGGAAACCATCATTCCCAGCAAACTATCATAAGGATAGAAAACCAACCATCACATGTTCTCACTCACAGGTGGGAACTGAACAATGAGAACACTTGGACACAGGTGGGGAACACCACACACTGGGGCCTGTTGTGGAGTGGGGGTGGGGGGGATAGCATTAGGAGATATACCCAATGTAAATGACGAGTTAATGGGTGCAGCACACTAACATGGCACATTTATACATATGTAACAAATCTGCACATTGTGCACATGTACCCCAGAACTTAAAGCATAATAGTAATTTTAAAAAACTCTTCTGTAAAACTTCTCTCCCTTATTTATGTACATATCTATACACAAACATACATACAAACTTATGATTTTTCTTTAATGGAAATGAGATCAATTATATTATAAATATTGCTCTATAACCTATTTTTAACTTAAAAATATGCTGTCAGGACAAATACATTTACCTTGTTTGTACTGAAAGGCTACACTATATTTCATTGTTTGTATCAATGTTTATGTAACCAATTGTCTATTGATGGACAGATTATTTCTATTTCATTGTTAAAAATAATGCTATAATAAACATACCTATAAAGACATCATTTTTCTTTTTTTAAGTTTGCTGAAGTGAATTGCTGGGTCAAAGGGTATATACATTTTAAATTTTTGTACATATAAAATTTCCTTAACTTATACAGCTACTATATATACTTTTATAAAAATGCTAACTTTCCAACATTCTCACCAATGCTCATTCATATTAACCATTAACTCTTTCCCAATTTGATAAAAGAAACACTTATATATAAGAAAAAATGTTTTTTGTTGAGGTAATTTTCCTTTCTTCCTTCTTTCTGTTTTCTTTCCTTCTCTCCCTCCTCCCTTTGTCATTCAATTTCTCCCCCTTTAAAAAGAATTGCATCATACCACTTACAGAATAATGTTTTCTTTCTGAATAGAAATAGTATCTTTATACTAAATTATTATATACACGTTGGTGTGTTTTAAATAATGAACTTTATGAACACATCAAGAAAACTTTGTTTTTAAAGGAAAACTTTTGTTTTTAAAGTCAAGATGAAACAATTTCACATTTATATGAGAAAGTTGATATATAATCATTTCGGCTTCCCTAAACAGTAAAGCTGAGGAAAATGAGAACTGTATTCTGAACCACTGGGAAGAATTATTGAGAGTATTAGCCAATATAATCTAGTGAAAGTCTCTAACACACTGACCCGAACACAATAGGAGTTCGGGGGGTTTTTTAAGAAAGAGTAAAGAATAGGGAGTCTCAGGCAGCACTGATAGGGAAAGAGAATTACAGGACAATCAAGAAGTTTATAACAGCTTTAAAAAATAAATGCAGCACATTTATTGAACACTTATGTAAGGCAATGAAATGCCAAGGTAACCACAGTTTTTTTCATAAAAGGAATTGAAGCAAATCTAATCCAAGTCATTCTCCACCCATGACTAAGGATACTAGAACCATGAACATGTGGGGAAACCTGTGTTACATATGAGATTAATTTCAGAGACAGGAAGTGGTATTTTTAGTAGGCTATGCAAGGCTTTTATTAATTTTTAGGACTTGCTCAAATTTTCACATTTAGGAAATTCAGTGCAATCTTAAAGACAAACACTCCTTTTACTTTTATTTTTCACCTCTATCTTGTGTCAGGAGACTAATGTTACACTACCTATCTATATAGAGATATTAGCTGAAGCTGTATCCATGGGGAAACAGATTATCTATGTTTTAAACTTGTAAGCTTAGTCTACACAAAAATACACCTTTAAATTACGCCACAGACTTTCTTAAAGACATTCTTAATCATTTGATAAATTCATTAGGAAATTAGTCTGTAGTCTATTCTAATCTCATTAATGCAACACATGGTTCAGACATCACAACAGGTTGATGACTTACTTGTATCTTGCTTCTTGTTTTCAAGATGATCTAACAGTTGTCTTATCTCAGCATCATACTCCACCCATTCTGGGACAATTCTGGCAGCAGCTTTTAGTTTGGGTTCTTTTGTTTTGGGATTATTGCACTAAAGGTTTAAGTAAATTTTGTTAATGAAAGACCATGCTCCTGGAAACATAAGGACAATGTTGTGTCACTAGGGCAAACAAAATACATTTTATAAAAAGCAGAGTCCTACTAAGTACTGGAAGTTTAATACACACAGGATCAAGTAAAATGACACATCACAACTCAGTATGTGATAATTACTTAATACAAACACCTCAATCAGAAATTTAAGTAAAAATTGTTGAAAGACATTCTGACGACTGGTAAGAGTTGTCAAAAGAATTAGGTAAAATGTTTTGACAAAGGATCTAATTACATTACCACTATGTAAAAGAACATAGTGGACTAGTGTGCTTTGTAGGCACAGTAGAAAAACATGGAAAAGGCATCTCAGTTCTCAGGGCTCCAACTCCATATTTGCTAATAGTAGGATCTGTATATATCACATAATTATGTGTGTGTGTAGGGTGTGTATCTTAATTTATTCAACTGCAAAAAAAAATTAAAATAAGAAAATCCATCAATATACAATCAGTTTAAACTACTGAGTACTACTATAGAGTTTCTTGGGAAATTAAAGTTAAAAGCAAAAATTACAGAAGGTTGATAAGAATCTGACACACTATTTATCTGAAGGTACAGCTGACAGATCTGCTGACATATTGGGCGTGAGCTGTAAGTAAAGAGAGGCATCAAAGAAAGACAAAGCCACCAGTACCTTTGGCTTGAGCAGTATAAAGAACGGATTGCCATTTGCTGAGACAGAAGACAACGGGAGCAGTATAAACTTCATCAAGTTATAAAGGAAGCCCATTAACTATTTACAACGAATTAAGGCAGGAAGCAACTTGAAGCTCACTTCTGGTGACATTTTCTCCACTTGCTTTCCTCTTATTTCTTAGGGGAAAGCTATGAGTCATGAGCCTGTTGTCTTAACCCTTTCTCAGTTGATTCATTATGGATTTCTTTTCCATAGTGATATATTCCTGAGGTAAGCGGAAAACACAATTTTCTTTGCAGAAATTAACTTTATAGGCAATGTCTTCTACATGGTGAAGATAATGGGACTAACACTTTTTTAAATTCTGTTAAACTATTAAAAAAATAAAAATATATTTTCTTTAGCTTTTTGTACTACAATGGGTTTTTGTGTGGGTGTATGTGTGTGCGTGTGCATACACGCTATAAGCTTTATTAGTGGTTCTTAACTGGGTAATCATGCCCCTCGGGGAGCTTTGGCAAAGTCTGGAGAAAATTTCTGATGGCTGAGGAGTGGTGGGGTGCTACTGCCGTCTAGTGGACAGGGGCCAGAAATGCTGCTGAATACCCCGCAATGCACAGGAAAACCCCCATAACAAAGAATTCTCCACTCCTCAATGCCAATAGTACTGAGGCTGAAAAACTCTGGTTGAAATGGAAAGTTGAGAGAGTATAATGACATTCACAAACATTTTCATTCCCACCTTCAATATTATTAATCATGTTCTTTTCTTCTGTTAGGTCATTTCCTTGGGAATTTGCTGCATTCTCTTTTCTCCTCCATGAAGAATAGCATGTTCTCTCATTCTACTCTTAGTGTTTCTATGAGTGAGACAGGCTGAACACCAAAATTTTTGCCAATTCTCCTTTTCCTGGGTATTGCTATTGCTAGGAAGTAGCTGTCCACTCAGGAATGACATTTCTTAGCTCCTGTTACAGCTAGATTTGGCCACGTGACCACTCCTACCAAGGGGTCATGCCTTTAGGATCCAAGATATGTTCTTCACATTTTTTTTCCCCTTCCCTCCAGATTGCCAGTATCCAATAGAAATACAATGAAAACCACATATGTAATTTGTGGGGGTTTTTTTTTTCACTAGAAAAATACTAAATTTTTCTAGTAGCCATGTATAAAAATGTAAGAGGAATAGGTGAAATAAATTTTAATACCATATTTTATTTAACCCAATATATCCAAAATACTAAGTCAACATGTAATCAGTACAAAAATTAGTAATGAGATATATGTTATTTTCATTGTATTGAATCTTCAAAATCTGTTGTGTACTTTATACCTTATAGCACATCTCAATTCAGAATAGCAACATGTGAAGGGCTCAACAGCCACATGAGGCAAGTGGCTACTGCACAAGAAGGAGTAGTCACAGGTGGACAAAAAGTACTCCCTGAGACATGGCACACAGGAGGGCTACTCACTGATGGAGATACCCACTTAGGTCTGCTGCTGGAATGAGTATGAATCCACTGAATTTTGGGGGTTTGTTATGGTAGCTCATGTTAGTCTAAGTACTAAAGATCCCAAAGCGACCTATATCACTACTGTATGAGTCACAACAGAACCATAACAATATATTAGTAGTTATGTTCAATAATGTTCTTGGCCTCTCTTTATGAAATTCCCTTGCTTACCTCTTAAAAATGCCATTTTATTTGTTTCTGCTATATTCTGCCACCTATGATTACATTCTAACATGCTGGCATGCTACTTTTAAAGTATGTTCTCTATACATGTCTGAAAAAGTTCCTATATTTTGTTTTCCTGCCCTTTTTTGTTCAAAATTGTACAAATTCTAACATTCTAATAGCTTGTCAGTGAAGAGCTGGTAAACAATTTTCTACACTTAGCACATTAAAAACAATATGGTATGAAAAAAACTTATAACTACTAAAGACAAGATAGTATTGGAATATAAGATCTAAATGGACAACAAATAAATTAGTTTGAAGTATTTTATGTTTAGGAGAGTCAAACTGCACAGCATAAACTGCTTTAAATGAAAAATCTAAGAAAAATAATCTCTTACAAATAAGTAAGAAAAAAAGTATGTATGATGTATTTTAAGTAGACAAAATTGTCTTGCTTGCCTTTATTTGGGGGAAAATATTGGCAGGATAACTAAACTGAAGATATGTCAAGATGATAGCTGCTAATCCATGAACATTTTCAGCTAGCTCTCAGTCTTTTTTTTTTTTGGAGACGGAGTTTTGCTCTTTTCTCCAGGCTGGAGTGCAGTGGTGCGATCTCGGCTCTATGCAACCTCTGCCTCCCAGGTTCAAGCGATTCTCTTGCCTCGGCCTTTTGAGTAGCTGGGACTACAGCGTGTGCCACCATGCCCAGCTAATTTTTTTGTAATTTTAGTAGAGATGGGGTTTCATCATGGTGGCCAGGCTGGTCTTGAACCCTGACCTCAGGTGATCTACCTGCCTCGGCCTCCCAGAGTGCAGGGATCACAGGCGTGAGCCACCGTGCCCGGCCCTCTCAATCTTTTTTTCAAAAATCCTTTTGTAGAAAAGAGTTAATACAGAAAGCCTGACATTGCTATCCTTAGAAAGCCCTGCTTGTAAGGTTGGCTCCTCGCTGGCATCTGGGAACACAGGGTTTAGGATGATTCCCACCATTCCTTTACAAGAGTAACTCACTGTGTCTAAATTATCCGTGCAAAGATGTTTATGCTAAACACCTGCTTTTCTTCTGAGTGATGGAAATTTTGGTGTGTCTCAGGCAGAGAGTGCTATATGGTCACCAGGCCCCAATAAAATCCCTGGACATTGGGATTTCTAATAAATATCCTTAGTAGGTAATACTTCATATGGGTTGGGGAATCTCTTATTGCTTGAGGAATGAGGCTTGTCCCATGTGACATCACAGAGAAAGGACTCTTGGAATCTTGCACCTGATTTTCTCTTTTCCTTTTGCTGACTTTGCTTTATATCCTTTCATTGTGATAAATCATAGCCATGAATATGATTATATTGTGCATCTTATGAATCTTCTTAGTGAATCATCAAACCTCAGGGCGGTCTTGGGGTCCCCCAAAATAGTCCTATACTTGCCAACATAAGTAAATGTCTAATAGACTGAGCAGCAGCAGACGTGAAGTAATATGTGTGCCACTCCATTTGTAAACAGAAAGAAAATATTTCTATTTAAACATTTCCGTATCTGCTTACATACAAATGAAAACAAAGACACTCACCAGATCAATTGTTTTGGCTCTTTGTTTGGATTCATCATCACACCAGGTTTCACACCACAACCAGTCTTGAGGAAGAGACTTAATGGCAACTTGGTAAATCATATCATTGGGGAGATCCTATAGAAAAATGTGATTTAATCATAGAGGCATAAAATTTAGAGTCAGGAGGAAAGAAGCTGAATGAAGTAAGACATCATTTAGACTGTAAACAGATCATAAAACACATGCAAATCAGAGATTTCTCTATACTTTCAAGCTTAAAATACGTAAGGTGATCCAATCATCTTGTGTTATGAATGAATTCATGCACTGGAATATACCTACATCTCTCCTAGACTCTACCCCGGGAACAAGGATGAAGATGGAGGCACATAAACCTACCATTCAATAGTCCCCACAATGGACAGCCTCACTACCTCTATCTGCCTCTATTTCCTCACATTACACCTACAATTACTGTTCATATCGGTCACCACCATGTTCTACGGATTCTGAGGGGAACTTTCACCTCCCCATTGTAAACTGTGATCCATGAATATTTTTCCATTTCTGTATGCTCAGAGCTCTCTAAGTAAAGATTGCTGGCATCTGGGTTAATGGATGTTTGACTGGCAACTAGCCTAGTAAGTTAGAGACCTTTGGAGAGAATCAGACAAATCTTCCCCAGAGATATTTGTTTATATTCCAGGGGTAGAGTCCTTCCCTTCCTTTCTCTAGAGAAAATCTGTTTATATTCAAGAGCAAAGGCATGTTCCTCTCTCCCCAAGAGTATGAAGGGTACTTGTGCTGGTTGTCCTACATAAGCTCCAAGATTCGCAATTTTAAGGTTCTTCTCTCAACATTCCTATTAAACATCACACTGAAATTCCTAGCAAATGCAATAAGACAAGAAAAGGAAAATGTATGTAGATTGGGAAGGGGAAAAAACCTGTTATTGTTTGTGATAACAGGATTGTTTAGGCAGAAAATCCCAAGAATCAAGGGAAAAACCTTCTGGAACTGATAAGCAATTTTAGCAATGTTACAAAATAAAAAGTTAATATACAAAAGTTAACTGCTTTTCTATATACCAGCAATGAACAAATAATTTGAAATTTAAGAAAACACATCATTTAAATTAGTACCCAAAAAGAGAAATACTTAAATATAAATCTAATAAAATATGTTCCTCAACAAAATGAAAACTACAAAATTCTGAGGAAAGAAATCAAAGAACACTGAAATACATGAAGAGATAGTCTATGTTCACTCACAGGAAGACTCCATAGTCAAGATATAAATTCTTCCCAGATTTATCTATAGACTTAACACAATTTCAATCAAAGGCTTAGCAAGTTACTTTGTGGAGACTGACCAAACGATTCTAAAGTTTGGGGAAAAAGGAAAAGATCTAGAATATCCAACACAATATTGAAGAATAAAGTCAGAGGGCTAACACTACCAGACTTGAAGTCTTACTATAAAGTTACAGTAATCAAAACAGTGTGGTATTGGCAAAACAAGAGACAAATTCATAACGGAACACAATAAAGAGCCCAGAAATAGAAAATTACCCATACTTTCTGCTTTTTTTTGTTGTTGTTGAAACCTAAGATTGCTCTAAAAAAATAAAGAAAAACCTGAACAGTTCCTTCTGACCTCCTAGTTCCTTGGAATCCCTTCCTTAAATAACCTGGCCTATCATATTATCTAACCTACTAACTCAAATGGTTATATACTAGACCAAGTCTTCTATACTTTCAATTTCATGGTGCTACTCTCTGATCACCTCTTGATTTTTGGTTCACTCCACTGAGTACTCAGATATCAATATCATTTCACTCCCTGGAACCTCCAATCAACTGATTCTACCACTATTTCATTGTTCCTCATTCCATGATGTATTCACTCCTATATAGTTATTCTTTTGAATATACTCTCAACTGTCTTTTTCTTCTCTTAGTTGTACTTTCTTGACAAAGTCATAGTCCTGATTACATCTCAATCTCTGTACCTATTCTCATGGAACTCAACATGGCTGAGTTCCATGAGTAGAGGACACACACACACTACCCCCCATGCTGACTGTTTTTTCATTTTAACCTCATGAATATAAATCTTAGGGGAACTTTAATTCTGTCAATTATATATATGGGTCTACTCTGCTGTCACTTAGCTGATATTTAGCTGATTATTTCACACACCGTCCTTATATCCTCCCCTAACCTCCACGTACCTAATAATCTACTTTCTGTCTCTATGAGTTTGTCTAGTCTGGACATATC
This sequence comes from Piliocolobus tephrosceles, assembly GCF_002776525.5. Taxonomy (NCBI): domain Eukaryota; kingdom Metazoa; phylum Chordata; class Mammalia; order Primates; family Cercopithecidae; genus Piliocolobus; species Piliocolobus tephrosceles. The sequence continues at coordinate 18,088,619 of NC_045455.1, read as the reverse complement.
ACGTAAGTATAATTATACATTATAAGGTTTTTGTATCTGGCTTCTGCCAGCACAATGTTGTCAAGGTTCATCCATTCTGAGACATATTTCAGTACTTCAGTCCTTTTTACAGCCAAATAAGATTCCATTGTATGAATTTACAACATTTGGTTTATTCATTTGTCAACTGATGGGCATTTGGGTTGTTTCCATTTTCCAGCTGTTATAAACAATGCTTTTATAAACATTTGTACAAGTTTTTGTTTGGACACGTTTTCAACTCTCTTGGGTATACATCTAGGAGTGGAACTGCTGGGTCATATGTTAACACTGTTTAACATCTTGATGACCTGTCAAACTGTTTTTGAACTTGATACACTATTCTACATTCCAAATAGGAACGTATCATGGTTCCGTTTGCTCCATATCCTTGTCCACTCGTTATTGTCGATCTTTTTTATTACAGCTATCATAGTGAGTATGAAGTTGTATCTTATTGTGGTTTTGATTTGCTATTCCTAATGACCAATGGCACTGAGCACCTTTTCATGTGTTTATTGGACATTTGTGTATCACAGAAGAAACATCAATGGCTAGTAAGCACATACAATGTCTGTTTACATAGACATATTTCAAACTTAAATGTCTATTTAAATAGAAATATTTCACATTTAAATGTCATTTAAATAGACATATTAAAATCTCTAAATAGACACATTTAAGTCTCCATTCAGACTTAAACGTACAACCTAAAACCATAAAAACTCTAGAAGAAAACCTAAGCAATACCATTCAGGACAGAGGCATGGGCAAAGACTTCATGACTAAAATACCAAAAGCAATCGCAATAAAAGCAAAAATTGAGAAATGGGATCTAATTAAACTAAAGAGCTTCTGCACAGCAAAAGAAACTATCATCAGAGTGAACAGACAACCTACAGAATGGGAGAAAACTTTTGCAATCTATCCATCTGACAAGGGGCTAATATCCAGAATCTACAAGAAACTTAAACAAATTTACAAGAAAAAAACAACCCCATCAAAAAGTGGGCAAAGAATATGAACAGATGCTTCTCAAAAGAAGACACTTATGTGGCCAATAGGTATATACCCAAAGGATTATAAATCATGAAATAAAGCTCATCATCACTGGTCATTAGAGAAATGCAAATCAAAACCACAATGAGATACCATCATCTCACGCCAGTTAGAATGGTGATCATGTAAAGTCTGGAAATAATAGATGCTGGCGAGGATGTGGAGAAATAGGAACACTTCTACACTGTTAGTGGGAGTGTACATTAGTTCAACCATTGTGAAAGACAGTGTGGCAATTCCTCAAGGATCTACAACCAGAAACACCATTTGACCCAGCAATCCTACAAATCATTCTACTATAAAAGACACATGCACATGTATGTTTATTGCAGCACTACTTACAATATTGGGGGAACCCACCCCCAATAGTTCAACGTGAGTCCTTTTCTATTTTCCCTAAGTGTTGGCCAGTCTGAGAAATAAAGGGAAAGAGTACAAAAGAGAGAAATTTTAAAGCTGGGGAGTCTGGGGGAGACATCAGATGTTGGCAGGTTCCATGATGCCCCCCAAGCCGCAAAACCAGCAAGTTTTTATTAGTGATTTTCAAAAGGGGAGGGAGTATATGAATAGGGTATAGGTCACAGAGATCACATGCTTCACAAGGTAATAAAATAACACAAGGCAAGTGGAGGCAGGGTGAGATCACAGGATCGGGGTGAAATTAAAATTGCTAATGAAATTTGGGGCACGCATTGTCATTGATAACATCAGGAGACAAGGTTTGAGAGCAGACCAAATTTTATTAGGTGGGAATTTCCTCGTTCACAAGAATATTGATTGGGAAGTGATAAATGTTCACAAAATCTTCACAATTTATGTTCAGCACTATGGGAGACCGGGGCTTATTTCAACCCTTATCTGCAACTGTAAAAGACAGACGTCCCCAGAGCGGCCATTTTAGAGACCTCCCCCTGGGAACGCATTCTCTTTCTCAGGGCTATTCCTTGCTGAGAAGAAGAATTCAGTGATATTTCTCCTATTTGCTTTTGAAAGAAGAGAAATACGGCTCTGTTCCGCCCGGCTCTCAGGCAGCCAGACCTAATGGTTATCTCCCTTGTTCCCCGAACATCACTGTTATCCTGCTCTTTTTTTCAAGGTGCCCAGATTTCATACTGTTTAAACAATTTACACAGTTAATGCAATCATCACAGGGTGCTGAGGAGACATTCATCCTCAGCTTACACATATGATGGGATTAAGAGATTAAAGACAGGCATAGGAAATCACAAGAATATTGATTGGGGAAGTGATACATGTCCACGAAATCTTCACAATTTATGTTCAGAGATCGCAGTAAAGACAGGTGTCAGAAATTATAAAAGTATTAATTTGTGGAACTAATAAATGTCCATGATATCTTCACAATTTATGTTCTTTTCCCATGGCTTCAGTCTGTCCCTCCATTCGGGGTCCCTGACTTCCCGCAACAGGTATATACCCAAAGGATTATAAATCATTCTACTAAAAAGACACATGCACATGTATCTTTATTGCAGCACTATTTACAATAGCAAAGACTTGGAACCAATCCAAATGCCCATCAGTGACAGACTGGATAAAGAAAATGTGGCACATATATACCATGAAATACTATGCAGCCATAAAAAAAATGAGTTCATATCCTTTGCAGAATATGGATGAAGCTGGAAACCATCATCTTCAGCAAATTAACACAGGTACAGAAAACCAAATACCACACGTTCTCACTCATAAGTGGGAGTTGAACAATGAGAACACATGGACACAGGGAGGGGAACATCACCCACTGGGGCCTGTTGGGGGGCTGGGGGAAGGGGTGGGAGAGCATTAGGACAAATACCTAATGCATGTGGGGCTTAAAACCTAGATGACAGGTTGATAGGTGCAGCAAACCACCATGGCACACGTATACCTACGTAACAAACCTGCACCTTCAGCACATGTATCCTTGAACTTAGAGTAAAATAAAAAACATGGAAAATAAAAATAAACATACTTGAATGTCTATTTACATCCCTTGACCACTTTGTAAATTGGTTATTTTCCTTTGCTATTGAGTTATGGGAGTTCTTGAGAGCTTGTTTGGAGGTTCTGGCAGGGGAGCATAGCTACTCGTGTACCCTTGACTGAAGATTGGTCCTTCTCTGTTGGGGATGGTCATCCTCTTAAACCCCAGCATGCAGTTTCGGGAGGAACACACATGGAACAGTGAGGGAGGAAGAGGACACGTCCTGTGTAGCCAGCCAGATCAGCTGAATCAACCCTGGTGATCTATGGGCTGACAGATGTAGCAGCTAGATTGCCCTCACATCCTACAGGAGTTCTTTATATGTTCTGGATATTACTATCTTGTCAGATACAAGATTTGCAAATCTTTTGGCCCATTCTATAAGTTGTCTTTTCCCTTTCTTGTATCCTTTAATGCATACAAGTCTTTAATTTTTTTTTTTTTGCTGTCGCCCAGGCTGGAGTGCAGTGGCACGATCTCAGCTTACTGCAAGTTCCGCTTCCCGGGTTCACGCCATTCTCCTGCCTCAGCCTCCTGAGTAGCTGGGAATACAGGCGCCCGCCACCATGCCCAGCTAATTTTTTTTCATATTTTTAGTAGAGATGGGGTTTTGCCGTGTTAGCCGGGATGGTCTCGATCTCCTCATCTCATGATCCATCCGCCTCGATCTCCCAAAGTGCTGGGATTACAGGCGTGAGCCACCGCACCCAGCCAATTTATCTTTTTCTTTCATTGCTTGTGCTTTTGGTTTTATATCTTAAAAAACATTGCCTAATCCAAAGTCACAAAGATTTACACTTACATTCACTTCTAAGAGTTTTATGGTTTTAGTTCTTACATTTAAGTCTTTGATCCATTTTGAGTTAATTTTTATACATGATGTGAGGTAGGGGTCCAACTTCATTCTTTACAAGTGAATTTTCTGTTGTCTAGCATAGTTGTTACAAAGACTATTCTTTCCCCATTAAATTGTCTCGGAATGCTTGACAAAAATCAAATGAGAGTAGAGGCACAGGCTTATTTCAGAACTCTCAATTCTCTTCTCGTGACCGTATGTCTAACCTTATGCCAGTACCACTACTGGGCATAAAGAATTTTGCATATGTATATTTCTGTGAAACCACCACATAATTAACATAATTGAATATAGCCATCACCCTGAAGATTCCCTGTGTCCTTTTGCAATTGTTCCCGCCTATCCTTCCTCTACCCACCCAATCAAGTCCCCAGGTAAGCATGAACTGTTTTCACCTTGGATTAGTTTACATTTTCTATAATTTTATATAAATAGGATTACATAATACAAATACTTTTGGTCTGACTTTTCATATAAATGGTAAATACACCTATATACTTTTGGTATGGATCAGCATTGTTATTTTTAGAGTCATCCATGTTGTCTGTGTATAAATAATTCATTCCTTTTTACTACTGAGTAATATTACATTCTATGAATATACCATATCTTTTTATCTATTCTCTTCCTGATAGATATTTGTAGTAGGCAGTTTCTGACATGGCTTCCAGTAATTCCTGACTTCTGGTATTCATTCTCTAGTGCAATTCCTTCTCTTGGTCTGGTTGGATCTAGTGACTACCTTCTAACAAACAGAATATGGCAAAACTAATGGGATGTCAATTCTGAGCTTAGACTACAACAGACTGTGACTTCCATTTTTGTTGGCATCCTCTCTTTCTCTGATTTTTCTCTCTCATGTCTGCCCTTATGGATAAGGCCACCTGCCAGAAACTGATGACTGCCTATAGTCACAGCCAGCAAGGAAATTAGGCCTTTGGTATAATAACTTTTGAAGAACAAACCCTGCCCACAACCATGTGAGCGTCTTTGCCTAGCGGTCAAGTCTTTTGATTAGATGGCAGTCCCTGGGCTGACACAGCAATTGCAGTCTAGAGAGACACAATGAAGCAGAGCACCAAGTTAGGTTAGACCACAGAAACTGATCCAAACAAACTGTTAAGTTGCTATGTTTTGGGTAAGCTGTTATGCAGCAACAGGTAACAAATACAGGGGGGTTGTTCTAGGTTTTGGCTTTTATGAATAACGCTGCTATGAATATTTCTGCACAAATGTTTGTGTGGCCAGGTACTTTTACTTCTTTTGGGTAAATACCCTGAAGTATAATGACTAATCATATGGCAGGTTTAAGTTAAACTGTAAAAGAAACTGCCAAACTGCTTTTCAAACTGGCTTAGCCACTTTACACTCATTTTCACAAGCAATGTATAAGAATTCTAGCAGCTATATATCCTTTCAACACTTGGAATGGTCAGTCTGTTTAATGTTAACCATTCTAACTGGTGTGTAGAGTTATTCACTGTAGTTTTAATTTGCATTTTCCTAATCACTAATGATGTTTAGCATCTTTTCATGGACTTATTGACACTTGATCATCTTTGGTGATGGGTCAATCTGATTCTTTAACAAATCAGATTACTTATTTTCTTATTAATGAGTTTTGGGAACTCTTTATATATTTATCAATTTTTTCTTTTATGAATCACGCTTTTAGTATCATACCTAAAAAATCTCTGCATAACCCAAGATCAGAGATTTTCTCCTATCTTGTAAACATTTTATATTGTATCTTTGTCTATGATGTGTTTGGAATTAATTTTTACTTATGGCATATTAGGGTTTAGAGGTTTTGGGGGTTCTTTTTGCCATAAGGATATCCGATTGTTCCAGCACTGTTTCTTGAAAAGACTATCCTTTCTCCACTGCATTATCCTTGCACTTTTGTCACAAGTCAACCGGCCATATATGTGGGTCTATTTCTGGATTCTTTATTCTGATTCATGGATCAGATTGTCTATCTCTACACCAACACCAACCTATTTTGACTATAGTAGCTCTATATTATGTCTTAAAACAAGGTGGTATAAGTCCTTAAACTTTCTTATTTTTCAAAGTTATTTTGGTGATTTTTATTTTTAATTTTTAATTTTTATTTTTTTGAGACAGAGTTTTGTTCTTGTTACCCAGGCTGGAGTGCAATGGTGTGATCTTGGCTCACTGCAACCTCCACCTCCTGGTTTCAAGTGATTCTCCTGCCTCAGCCTCCCAAGTAGCTAGGATTACAGGTGCCCGCCACCACACCCAGCTAATTTTTTATGTTTTTAGTAGAGACAGAGTTTCACCATGTTGGCCAGGCTGGTCTCCAACTCCTGACCTCAAGTGATCCACCTGCCTCAGTCTCCCAAAATGCTGGGATTACAGTGTGAGCCACAGTGCCTGGCCTGTTTTGGTGATTTTAGGTCTATGGCATTCCATTTGAATTTTAGAATCAACTTCATTAATTTGTACAGGAAAGCCTACTGAATATTAGAAAAAACAGAAAGTAATGTTTTCATTGGAATTGCATTAAATCTAGTGATTAATTTGGGGAGAAACTACATCTTAACAATATTGAATCTTCCAACCACGAACAAGGTATACCTCTCTAAATATTCAGCTGAGTTTTAATCTCTCTCAGCAGTTTTGCAGTTTTCAGTCTGTAAGTCTTAAGTCTGACCACTAAGGTTTTCATTTCCAAAATGCTACAGAAATGGATATTTAATTTCAATTTCCAATTGTTATTGCTAGTATATAGAAATAGAATTGGATTTTAATAGTGATTTTCTATCTTGCAGCTTTGTGAAATGCAGTTATTAGTTCTAGCTTTTTGGCAGATTACACGAGGTTTTCCACCTAGATGATCACATTGATTGTCCCCGTTACCCGTTCAAGACAGCCAGTTTTACTTATTTCTTGCCAATCTGAATGCCTTTTTTTTTCTTGCCTTGCTGTACTAGGTATCTGTCTAGTATAATACTGAATAGGAAAGGTAAGAGTGGATATCCTTGCTGTGTTTCTGATCTAGGGAGAAAGCATTCAGTCTTTGATTATTAAGTATGATGTTAGCTGTAGCTTTTTCATAGATGCCCTTTATCAGGATGAGGAAGTTCCCTTCCAGTTCTAGTGTGCTGAGAGTTTTAAATCAGTAATGGATACTGGAGTATATCAAATACTCTTTTGCATCTATTTAGTTGATCTCATATATATATATGTATATATGGATATGTATTTCAGTCTTTAATATAGGGAGTTACATTGATTTTCTAATATTGAATCAATCTTGCATTCCTGGGATAAAGTTCATGTGGTCATGATTCATGATATAAGATCCTTCTTATATCACTAAATTTGATTACTTAAAACTTTGTTAACAATTTTTACAACTTTTCTTAAGAAATGCTTGTCTATAATTTTCCTTTCTTATAATATCTTTGGTCTTGATGTCAAGGGAATGCTGCCTCACAGAATGAGTTGAAAAGTATTCCCTTCTCTTCAATTTTCTGGAAGAGTTTGTGTAAAACTGGTATTATTTCTTTCTCTGAAGTTTGATAGAATTCACTACTGAAGCTATCTGGGCCTGGGGATTTAAACTACAAATTCCATTTCTTCAGCTGATACAGGGTTATTCAGGTTACCTATTTCATGTTCTGACTTTTGGTAGTTTGTGTCTTTTAAGTAATTTGGCCATTTCATCAAGGTTGTTGAATGTATTACCAGAAACTTGATTCTAATAGTCCCTTGATTATTCTTTCAGTATCTGTAGAATCTGTGTGCTGTCATGTATCACATTTCTATATTGGTAATTTGTGTCTTCTACCTTTTTTTTTCCTGAACAGTCTAGATAGAGGTTCATCGGTTTTGCTGATTTTCTCCAAAAACCAGCTTAGGTTTCATTTTTTAAAATCTACAAAAATGCATCTTTTCATCTTTTTTTTTTTTTTTCATTTTACTGATTTCCATTCTAACCTTAATTATTCCTTTTTTCTATTTTATTTTTTAGAGCAGTTATTAGGTTCACAGTCAAATTAAGAGGAAGGCAGAGATTTCCCATATACTCACTGTTCCCACACAGGCATTACCTACTCCCCTATTATCAATACCTCCCACCAAAGTGATATGTTTGTTACAATACATGAACCTACATTCATGCATTGTACTCATTCAAAGTCTAAAGTTTACATTAGGCTTCTTTCTTGGTGTTGTACATTCTACGGGTTTGGACAACTGTATAATGACATGTATCTAACACTATGTATTTTCCCTGCTTAAAAATTCTCTGTGCTCCACCATATCATCACCTGCCCCCTCCCGGCCACTAAACTCTGACAACCACTTATCTTTATAATGTCTCCATAATTTTGCTTTTTCCAGAATGTTATATAGTTAAATTAATACAGTATGTAATCTTTTCAGATTGGCTTCTTTCACTTAGTTATTATACATTTAAAGTTATTCCTTGTCTTTTCATGGCTTAATAGCTCATTTCTTTTTAACTCTGAATAATATTCTATGGTCTGGATGTACGCGTTTCTTTACCGATTCACCTACTAAAAGACGTCTGGGTTGGCTGCATTTTTGGCAGTTATAAATAAAGGTGTTATAAATATCTTTGTGCAGGTTTTTATGTAGCCATAGTTTTCAACTCCTTTGAGGAAATTCCAAAAACTACAATGGCTAAATCGTATGCTAAGAGTATGTTTGGTTTTATAAGAAACTGTCAAATTGTCTTCCAAAGTGACTATACCATTTTGTACTCTTATCAGCAATGAACGTGAGTTCCTCTTGCTTCACATCTTTACTAGCCTTTGCTGTTGTCAGTATTCTGGATTTTGGCCTAATAGGTGTGTGGTGGTATCTAACTGTTGTTTAATTTGTGTATCCCTGATGATATATGATGTGGAACATCTGCTCATATGCTTATATGTCATCTGTATATGTTCTTTGGTGAAGTGTCTGTTAAGGTCTTTAGTCCATTTCCGAATTTGTTTTCTGATTGTTGAGTCTTTAGAGTTCTTTGCATTTTTTTGGATAACACTACTTTACAGATGCATCTTTTACAAATATATTTTTGCCAAAATACTTGTCCTTTCTTTCTCTTGTCATTGTCTTTTGCAGAACAGAAGTTTTTAATTTCAGAGGAGTACAGCTTATCAATTCTTAACTTTCACGGATCATGACTTTGGTGTTACATCTAAAAAGTCATTGTCATACCCAAGGCCATCCAGGTTTTCTCCTACATTGCCTTCCAGGAGTTTTGCATTTTGTGTTTTACATTCAAGTCTATAAACCATTCTGAGTTAATTTTTCTGAAGGGTGTAAGATCTGTGCCTAGATTCATTTTCTTCTTACGAGATGTTCAGTTGTTCCAGTTACATTTGTTAAAAATACTATCTTAGCTCTATCTTTGTTCCTCTGTCAAAGATTGGGTGACTATATTTATGTGGGTTTATTTCTGGGCTCTCTATTCTGTTCCGTTGATCTATTTTTCTATTCTTTTGCCAACATACTGTCTTGATTACTATAGCTTTACAGTGAAGTAAGTCTGGTATTGCTAGTTTTCTGACTTTCTTCTTTTTCAATATTGTGCTGGTTATTCTAGGTATTTTCCTTTTCTATATAAACTTTAAAATCAGTAGGTTGACAATCATAAAACAACTTGCTAGGACTTTGATTGGAATTGTGTTGAATCTATAAATTGATCTGGGAAGAATTCATCAATGTAGTCTTGAGCAATTTAGTCTTCCTATCCACAAACAGGGAATACCTCTTCAGGTATTTCAGTGTTTTTGAATTTCTTTCATTAGAATTTTACAGTTTTCCTCATGCAGAGAAACATACTTTATTAGATTTATACTTAAATATTATTTTGGTGCCAATTTAAATGATACTGTGTTTTTAATTTTAAATTCCACTTGTTCATTGTTGGCATACAGAAAAATGACTTTTTCTTTGTCATATATCTTATATTCTTAAATCTCTATCAGGCAATGTGCAAAGATCCCTATGCAAATGATATTATTAAAAATAAAATACAACCCTAAAATGTACATTATAAACATAAGGGAATAATTTTAATATACTTTAAAAAAATTTATCTTATGGCTGGGCACGGTGGCTCACACTTGTATTCCCAGCACTTTGGGAGGCCGAGGCGAGTGGATCACGAAGTCAGGAGATTGGGACCATCCTAACATGGTGAAACCCTGTCTCTACTAAAATATACAAAAAATTAGCCGGGCGTGGTGATGGGCGCCTGTAGTACCAGCTACTCAGGTGGCTGAGGCAGGAGATTGGCGTGAACCCGGGGGGCGGAGCTTACAGTGAGCCTAGATTGTGCCACTGCACTCTAGCCTGGGTGACAGAGCCAGACTCTGGCTCAAAAAAAAAATTGTGCAAAATAGTATTTAATTTTTTATAAATAGCTTTCTTTTATTATACTTATTCTTTATTTCAGACCCCTGATCTAAGCCCATAGACTTTGTAATCAGTCTTTTGCTCCAGGTTAATTAATTAAACTTTTATTTTTGGTTCAGGGTTACATGTGCAAGCCTGCTATACAGGTAAATTGAATGTCATGGGGGTTTAGTGTACAAATTATTTTGTCACGCAGGTAGTAAGCATAGTACCTGATAGGTAGTAAAAATGACTTTTATATATTAATCTTTTATATATTAATTTATACTTTTATATATTAATCATACATTAACCTTTGACCTTGCTATAATGCCTTATTGGTATACTGATTTTCATTTTTTGGTCATTTTTTTGGATTGTCTAAGTAGGCATTTGCAAACAAACGCAGTTTTATTTCTTCCTTCCCCATGTGTATACCTTTTATTTCCTTTTCTTGTCTTACTGCACTAGCCAGGACCTTACTTTGGTTTTAACTTTTCTTTTTTCCCTAGTTTCTAGGTAGAAGATGAGGTTGAAACCTTTTTTCTTGCCTAATGGAGGTTCTTAGTACTATAAATTTATTTCTAAGAACCATTTTAGCTGCTTATGAATATATTCCAACCATAGGCTACTTTTCTTTCTATACAAACTGAATAATGAGGTACATGAATGTAGAAAGAAAAATAGTCTATAGTTGGAATATATTCATAAGAAGTGGTGAATGGTTTGACCAACTGGTCAGAAGCCAAGAAACAGAAAGATAGGAAGATTAAGGGCAAGAAATTCTGGGGTAGAAGTTTCTGGATGAGCCTGTGGGGGTGGCATAAACTGTCAGGATCTTTGGGTACTTCATGTTAAACAGCCACCAGAAAGCATTCAACACAGAATCAGCACTAAATAACTAGGCAGTCAAAATTATGTGGTTTGTGGAAGTCTGCTAGCCTTGATCATAGGCTACTCCAATGACACAATGGGCACATGAATGGAGTTGACATGCTGGCAGAGATGGAGACTGTGTATGGGCCCAACAGCACAGGCTCCTACTTACCCAGGCTCATCTAGTTCTTATAGCTGCCAACAGCAGAGGTAAACACTGAGCTTCTAATACAGCACTTACACTTTGCAAAGACCAATCAGCTGTTTGATGGTAAGTTGGCTACACTAGATGTCCTTTTACGCAGATTCTTCTGGACTGACCTATACACATATTCTATGTATGGGTTTGCCTTTCTTGCTCACAGAAACCTAGCACCATTACCTAAAGATTTATAGTTATCTACTGACAAAGGTTTCTATATAATACTGTATTAGACCAAGAGACCCAATTTATAGCAAAGGCACTGTGGCAGACGGCACATGATCCCACAGTCCTGTCACATACTGCACAATGTAGAAGATGCTGGCTAATGGAGCAATGGAATGGTTTACTAAGGGCACAGCAGAGGTGCTAGCTTGGAGTCAAACTCTTGCAAAGGTGAGGTGCCATCTTACAGATGCAGTATTATATTTTACATCAACAACCATTTTATGGTGCTGTGCTACCATTTGGAAAAATTACATAGGCCCAAGGGGGCAAAATAGAAGTGACCATACTTATCATCACTTCCAGTGACTCTCTTGAGGAAGTTATGCTTATTTTCCCTCCCAATTCCTGGTGGTTCTGTGTCATATCACTAGGTTAGAGGAATCTAGAATGGATAATAAAGGGAGATGATGAGTACAAGTGTGGACTTTTGACCAGTTCCAGAGGTACGCACTACAGTTTGTTCTACTAACCTCCCTCTTACAAGTTTTCCTTTGAACTTGTGAAACAGTAAGTGTATGATCCATGAAGTACAGTGTGGACTACAATGGATGCTGTGATGCAGCAACCAGATCTCCATTCAAATCTGAAAACTATTCTCCTAGCTGCTGGGAGTGCTACTCAGCTGTCAGCTATCTCTAGGGAACTGCTGTTGGAAAAGAGTTGTCTCACCCAAGGTCACCCCTTTACCTGGGGCAGCCCATATTCAATGACTGGTTGATATGAAGGAATAAAGACTTGCCCAAACCTGTGAAAACTTTGAATGACCATCTTAGCTTCACAGCTCCCTGTGGGGTCAGTCAACTGAGGTCTTAATGGAACTTGTAAAGTTTCCCCAATTCCATTTCTTTCCTCCACAGTTGCTGGTCCTGAGAGTACTTCCTAATAAACTTCCTGTAAGCTAATTTCCATGTTAGAATTAGGTGGCTTCCTGAGTAATACAACCTGTAACAGGCAGCTAAGTGGTATTTGCTGATGGAGGGAATGGTGGAAGAAGAACAGAACTTGAGTTCTTGACTTTTTAATTTGAGATAAGTTTTGGGCATTAATGTGGCAATGTCAGTAGAGTTAATACAGGAGTTTGGAATTCAAGGGAAAGCTAAGAGCCAGAGATAAGATTTGGGAACTATTAATAGAAAGATATAAATTGAAACTATGACTGGCTGTAAGACTGTCACTAGAGATGGTACAGAGTGAGAAGTGGGCCAAGGCAGAGATGTAGAGAATAGCAACATTTAAAGGAAAAGTAGAGAAAAAGTAGTTCGACCAAAAAAATTGTGGTGGGAAAGCCAGGGATGTCAAAGAAGAACCAGCAAAGTCTGACATGGAAGCCAATAGAGAGTCAAGAGAGTGTCAAGAAAGGAGAGGTTGAAAACATCCATGCTGCAAAGAGGGCACATAAAAACAAACAAGAAGAGCTCACTACACATTTTCACCTAAGAAAAAAGATACTTTGCTTTTACTGAGAAGTTTTAAGTGGATAGGAGAGAGTGGGAGCCAAACTACATGTGAGTAAGGACAATCATCCCCAAAATGTGGTAATATAGTACTGGGAGAACACCTTGGACAGTTCCTGAATTGCTTGAAAAATGAATCCTTTCTTCAGTTGTCCATAGGCAGATAACAGGCAACTTCATAGACTTTCATTCTTATGAAAGCCTAAGAATTTCTTATAAATAATACATTGGTAAAATTATCAAGAATTACCAAAGACGTATTCATAATCAAAATCTGGCATGTTATTGAGGTTTACTGAGGACCCTAGTCAGTTTTCTACTAATTGGCAATAATGAAGAGACCCTATTTTGTATGTAAACACATATATATTTGAAGATCTCCCAACTTTCAAGAATGATTAAAAAAATCAATTACTTACCAGTGTGGTCTTGAATAATTCATATTTTGACATATAATTTCCCACTTACTAGACTTTTAAACAAAGAGATTAAGCTTTCTACATTATCTGGAGCCTCTGTTAACTCTTTTCCTTCATTTTTACTTTATTCCCCCCATCTTTATCCCAACCATACTGACTTTCTTGCTATTCCTCAAACATGGAAGGCCCAATCCTACCTTGGGACCTTTGCATCAGATATTCTCTTTGGCCTGGAATACTCAAGGACATCTGCATTGTCAGCTTTTATGCCTCCATCTAAAATTCACTCAAAAATCATCTTCATAGAAACATATGGCCAATTTATACCTGCAAGCCCCAGCCCCTATTCAGTATTCTGAACTCTGTATCATGCTTTCATGTTTTTTTCTCCAAAATATTTATTATCTTTAAACATTATTTTAAAATTTTATTTTCCTATTAGAATGAAAATATCATGAGCTAAAGAAATCTTGTTTTTGTTTTCTGATGTCTGAGGTCTTAGGAGAATATCTGGCACATAGCAGGTATTCAACAGATGAATGAATGAACAAACATGCATGGTTGTGATAAGAGTAAGGAAAAAGAGTAGGGATTATGGGCTACAGAGTCTTTTGTCTTTGCTTAAATTATCTAAAATGTTTCAGATGCAATCATGGGGAAATTGATAGGACATTAGGAAAATAGTGCTTGTGAGGTGAAAGAAAATGTTAAGGCAGTATCAGGGTGGGGGTGCACTGGATGAAGGATTTGTCTTGAAGATCAGAGAGAGAGACACTTGAGCATGTTTAAACAATGATGGAAGAGAGTAAGAAAAAAAGAGGGTGACATGGTTTGGCTGTGTCCCCACCTAAATCTCATCATAAATTGTAATTCCCATAATCCTCACCTGTTGTGGGAGGGACGAGGTAGAGATAACTGACTCATGGGGGTGGTTTTCCCTATCCTGTTCTCTTGATAGCGAGTGGGTTCTCATGAGATCTAATGGTTTAAAAGGGGCTTCCCCCTTCAACTGGGCACTCATTCTCTCTCCTGCTACTATGTGAAGAAGGACACGTTTGCTTCCTCTTCCGCCATGATTGTAAGTGTCCTGAGGCCTCCCTAGCCATGCAGAACTGTGAGTCAATTAAACCTCTTTCCTTTATAAATTACCCAGTCTTGGGTATATCTTTATTAGCAGTGAGAATGGACTAATACAGAGGGTAACTAAAACAGGGCATAAAGCAGAAAGAAGAGGTTTGAGAATGGAAAAGTGAGGATAAAATACTATTAGTTTTGAAAATGTTGAGCTTGAGGTGAAAAAATTATGTATAAGTAGAGATATCCAATAGACAATTACATAAATGTCAGAAACTTGAGAAAAAAGCTCAAAATATAAGACTTTAAAGTTTATGAGCAGGGAGTTGGAACAGTCTATGTATACACACTGAAAATTATTCTGTTAACATTTTACTTACCTGATCTAGGTTTGAAAGACTGTTTGGATCTTGACTGAGAGCCTGGTACTGGCCCCTGAGCCTGTCACCTGCTCCAATTCTCCTGAACTTCTTGAGATCCACTACATATAAAGCACTGCAAAAATGAATTACTTCTTGATAGCCTATGTTGTTTATGTAGTTTTAGTTTTACTTTCCTCCAATGAATGTCTACAGTGACGGTATTAACTACAGATATCCTAAGATCTAATAACAATTACTCCTTTCGAAGATTTGCTCCTAATGTCTCATACTGTTTCCCAGGAGTTTAAAGTTTGTTTTAATTTTGGTAGAACCCATAATCTTTTAGGGTCACCCCAAGCTTTTCCAAGCTGTCATGAAACTCATGGCCTTACAAAAGGCCATGAGGCACTGAAGATATAATCTCAATTTTATTTCACAAACCAAGTTTAAATCTTCTGGAGTAGTTAGGAGCCATATTACTTGGTTTTAACTCCTAGCTCAGTTATATACTAGCAGGGTAAGCCTGGGCAAGTTACATAAATGCTGTATGCCTCAGTTTCCACATCTACAAAATGGAGATAACAACACTGTCTCAAGATTGTCACAAAGATTTTATGACTTAATATACGTAAAGGTTTACAAGAGTGACTGGCATGGAATGAACACTATGTAATTGGTTGCTTTTATTGCATAATTTTTAAGAAAACTGGAAATTGTATTTCAATACATTATTTACTAAATGGTAAGGGTATGACTTTTCTTACCTGATATGGTATTTCCGTCTTAAAAGATGTGATGCCCAGTATCCTGTTTTCCAGAAACGATATCCATCCATTTCCCTGCGGCTATCACAAAATGGAGTATACCCATAAGGAGCTCCATCCAGATCGAAATCTCGAAGTTCTTTTAGATCATGTCTCACAATCTAAATAAGTAAAATAGGCTGTCTGATAAAGACTGTAAAATAATATAAGCCTTTTTTTATGGGAATCTTATATCATTATTACCCTATTACAGAAATCCAAACAGTTGTATTTTCCTCACAGTGGTTTCACGTAATATGAATTTACTGAATTTAACATTTTTTCCTCTTGCCCTTACAGGTTAAAGGTAAACTAAAATTTATATTCCTAGTCTTTAAGACAGTGGTCTTACTCACCAACAAGAATATTTTGTTGTATCATTTATAAACAAGTCATTTTACGAATCAGATATTTGGGAAAGGGGTTAAATATTACATAAGTGCAGAGCTCTTAGTCTCTCCATGTATGAATAACAAAATCATTCCATGGCAAATCTCCATTATTGTATACTGACAAGTGTTAAGTTTGAATCATAAAGAAAAATCTCCCAATTATTCTTAATAGCTTGAATGAAATAGTATCCATGTTATTTTTGAATACACTCAAGCCTCCTAGAAAAATATTAGTGTACACGTTGAAGGAAAGGTAGGAGAAAGAATCATATTAGATATTATGTGTGGGGCTAAGATGGGAGGATTGCTTGAGGCCAGAAGTTTGAGACCAGCCTGGGCAACATAGTGAGACCCCGTCTGTACAAAAAAAAAAAAAAAAAAAAAAAAATTAGCCAGGCGTGGTGGTGTGCATCTGGAGTTCCAGCTCCTAGGATGCTGAGGTGGGAGGATGGCTCGAATGCAGGAGTCTGAGGCTGCAGTAAGCTATGACTGTGCCACTGCACTCCAGCCTGGATGACAGAGTGAGATCCTGTCTCTTAAAAAAAAAAAGTGTGTTTAGAAATGCTATTTTCTTAGTTTACATTGTAATGTTTCATATTTATCAATTTGGAATAGAGTACAAAAACAATGAGAGTTTAGAATATGAGTACATTCTAACATAGGACTTGAAAATATACTTTTTGTTCCACATAAATTCTAACTTATCCATTTAATTTATATTTTCATTTACATATTACCTTTTTCTTAGAAATTCTGTGTATTTTCAAATTTTTTTTCCCACTAATGATTCAAAAGCAATGCAAGGGGGGAAAAAGAAAAAGCAATAATTTTTGGACATACAAATTTTGAAAGCAGAGGGCCTTGGGTTTTTTTTTGTTTTTTTTGGGCCAAATTTATTTGCTTTTATTTTTAGACATAAGGTCTCACTCTGTCACTCAGGCTGGAGTGTGGTGGCATGATTATAGCTCACTGTGACCTTGAATTCCTGGGCTCAAGCTTTCCTCCCCACCTCAGCCTCCAAAAGTGCTGAGACTACAGGCATAAATTGGCCAAATTTAAAATGCTCTTTTCCTTAAGTGATAAGAGTGATGAAAATTTGGTTATTGGTTGAATGCGAAACAATGCTGTTGAAGGTAGAAGAATAAGAGTTGTATGAACTGCTAGCTTTTCTAGCAAGAAGAAACTGCTAATTTTAAACAAATATCAGCTCATACTTTACAGTAATTCATTTAATTACTCTTATTATGACTAATATAAGTATTTGTTTTAGTTCGCAAACGTAAAAAACTACTACTTCAGAGAGAAAACTTCCATGTCCTAAATAATAACTGGTACTTCTTACAATGCCTCCAATTTTCCCCTGGAGTTCTGACTTTTTGTTTTTAAAGATACTTTGCTTATATATCACAATCATATCTTAAGCACTGTAATGAAGATAATAAACATGAGCAACATGAATTAATTTCCATATTAAGACAAGTGTAAAAAATGTTTGAGTATTACTAAAAACAGTAGTTAATCTTATTACCTGGTCAGCATCAATAAAAATGATTTTGTCCACTGCTAGTGGGAAAAGAACATCAAGGAAAAGAATTTTGTAACCCCAAATAATCCTTTGTCTTTCAGTCTGTTGGCGAAGCCAACGGGGCCACCTATATTGAACTAGTTCATATTGGAATCCATATTCTTTAGCCATGTGAGGAATTACTTCCTAAAAAAACACACACAAAATCAAACAATATGTTCAAGAGAAAGTAGTTTTGCTTTAGAGAAAAAAGTTAACATTAAAAAGGTAAAGTTTCCTATAAATTGTTATCAATAGGCAAAATGTCTAAATACTACTTCTATAACATACTTATTAATGAGAAATATTAAAATGCTAACAAATGTGAAAACACAAGTATAAATAAAACTATGTAATTTAGTGTCACTAAAAATAAGTGCACTGTATTATTTAACAAACTTATTAATGGAAGGTAAATGTTCCCATACTTTTATTGTTAACATCTGACTTGAGAAAACTGACTTAAAAAAAAGCCTCTGGATCTTGGAACACCTACATATCAAATAGTTCATGTATATGTCAACAGGTTGATTGGTCAGAGATATAAAGATGAAGAGAGGATTCAAAAAACACAAAATAAGTTCTAAGCTGATAAATTAGATTCTATACAGGAGCTTCATGTTTGAGATATATTATTATTTAATTCAAGGTTTAAAAATATAAAATAGTGATTATGGTCTGAATATTTCATATTTGATTCACTCTCTTATAGGATTAGAAGTAGCTTATTCCCTGTTTAAAGCAGAAGCAGTTAATGAAATATACTGTGGGCTAAATTTAGTTCAAGAGCTCAAATATTTAGAGAATGAAAAAGGAGTTGGAAAAGATGAATAAATACAGAAATTTGCATTTTACCTCTTGATTCTTACTTGAAACTAGTTGCTAGTTATATGTTTAATTTTTTTCTCTGATTTTGTAAGAAAAATGTAGATTTAAAATATTTTTTTAAATGCAAGAAGCACCAATTTTATCTGTGAAATCTCGAAATTATGGGTACAACAGCTGCTAGGAGTCATTGTTTTGGTTTCAAAATAAAACAAAACATTCAGATAAATTAAAAAGAATATTTTTTCATCATTAAATATGTGTTAAAATATTCACTGAAACAGGCACTGTTCTAGGATCTAAGGGTACATCAGTGAACAAAAGAAATAAAAACTATGGCCTTCATGAGGCGTGTATTTTAGAGGAGGTAGGTAGACATAAACTATTAAGTTATCTACAGAAAAATAGTGCTTTGAAGAAAAATAAAAAGTGGGAATTATAGTTTGCACAGTGCTGTCAGAAAAGAATTATGCCTAAGTATGTATAATTTTAGCAAATATTTGAATGAAGAGAGGAGGTATGACTTTTCTAAACTGGTAGGAACAAATCTAAGGTACCTAGCGGCTTCTGTATCTGGCTGCTGGTTTACACAGATGTTTGAGTTTGTAAAACTCCAAAGCTACACTTCATGATTTGTGCACTTTTCTGAGTATATGTTATATTTCACTAAAAAGTTTTCAAAAGAAAAATTTTGAAAGAAACACATCACAAAAAGGAGGAAAATACTACTTCAAATACAGTATTTCTTTTGGCCATGCAGTGGAACAAGACTTTCTAATCCAGAAATTTTTAATTTATAGAATTAAATTTAATCCAGAAATTTCTAATCCAGCACTATTGTTCTGGTGAATAATATCTTTTCCTGCTAAGAGAACCTTTAGATTTTTCCATCTCTTTCTATTTAGGGTTAAATACTCCCTTATCAGTGTCTGACTACTAGGATAACATGTTAAAAATTAGAAAAATAGTATAACTTATTTTCTATACTTATGGGTTCTTTTGTTTTGTTTTGTTTTGTTTTGTTTTCCTACTGTCAAATCAGCATAGGAGGAGACACTGTTGGTGGTGGAGGGGAAATGGGCTGTCACATAAGGTTAAGCACCTGAGGTCTGAATGCCTGGGTTCAAATCTCAGCTGTGTTTCTAACTAGCTGTTTCATCTTAGGCCTATCCTACAAAGGATGATTCTTGCTCAAAGCAAAGTATGGCCCTTCACCTTATCTCCCAGGAAATATCCTCTACTCTTGGAATTTCCTGACTAATAAGCATGTCTATGTTTACCTGCAGACCTTGGACCACACTAGATATTGTATGCTGATGATGTTATCTGTAGTGAGGACCTTGGGCCACAAGGCATCAGTTCAACATCAGAAAGGGGTTAGAGGCTAAGGTTAGCCATGCAGGCTGTTAGCCAAGGCCACACAGCGATCCTTAATGAAAACTCTGGACCCCGAAGTTTGAATGAGCTTCCCTGATTGGCAACACTCCATAAGTACCCTCACACACTGTTGCTGGAAGAAATAAATGCTATCCACTGGGAGTGGATTCTACTGGGAGAGGACAATTGTTAACTTTGTGTCTGGTCTCCCTGGACCCTACCCTAAGCATCTCTTCCTTTTGCTGATTTTATTTGTGTCCTTTTGCTATAAAAACTGTGAGCATAGCTGTTTTCTGCAGTTCTATGAATCGTTCTAGTAAGTTATTGAATCTAAAAGTGGTCTCAGGTACCTCTCAACTGTGCAAGATAGTTATGTAATTTTTGAATCTCGGTTTTCTTATCACGTGGGATTGTTATGAAAAACAATTGAATAACGTCAGTTAAACACTTGGCATCATGCCTAGGAATATAAAGGTTTAAAGCATGCTTGCCTAGTTTTACTTCTGTTTTCCCACTGCTTTTTGGTCTAGAAAAAAAAAAAACTCATTTGAAATGGTGGTGAATGAGACACCAAATTGCTGTGGAGACACTAAATTTCATGGAATTTGATTATGCTGTAGGGAGAATAGGAAGAAACAGAGTATACTTTGTAGCAGGTGTATGGGGCCTCTGAGTAAAGGGTAATAGATGTTGATCACCTGAAATCTTCTAAATATAAAATGCCTCAGATCATGGTGCCCAGCAATCAATGCACTACACAGATGAAAGAGTTATTTTGTTTTCAGTACCGTAAAACTATTTTCTATGGTATAGGCATAGTCTTTGTATTTTCTTGATACTACTACTGTTTCTGCCTATCTTTGCAAAAATGACAGAATCTATTTCTCTTAATTGAAAATCTGTATATATTTTCCATTGCCAAATTGTATTCAATTATTCATTATCATGAAAAACTACTAGTCATTCTGATTTTGACTTTACTTGAAAATATACAGTCTTCTACTGTCCTCTCCTTTGAACATCTCTAAATAAAAAGTGCACAGAATTTTTCTTAAGCTACATAAAAATACTAAATACCATTTTAAAATTTATTAAAAAGTCTTTAAAATATACATTTCAAAAAGCTCATTCTGAAAAGAGAAATGTCATATAAACTTACAATGATACAAATAATTTACTATTCAAACATTAACCATTCTACAAAAAAAGCTAGGTACTTACTTTAAATGTCGGTGAGAGATAATTTTTTAGCAACCAGAATTTCACTGGTGTTTTGGTGTTACGCAAAACAGAAAGCATCATAATTCTGTATAAAAGAATATTAAACCCAACATATGTTAACAGTAACAGGAGTTCATATTTTTTTTAACCTTGAAGTGTTTTTTAAAATTTAATTTTAATTTTTTAAATTTCACTTTAAGTTCTGGGATACATGTGCAGAACATACAGGTTTGTTACACAGGTCTTTTTAAAGGCTTTTAAATAATTGAAGGTATGAATTAGAAGGTTTTCACAATGAAATGTGAAGAAACAAACTAAAATATGGTTTATCAAGTATGTAATGTGTAAGGATGAATACATATACATCATGGTAGCTTCATCTGGGCCCAGTTGTCTATGACTGTGTGATTAATAATAAGTCTGCAAACCCTGAAGAGCTGAATGATCTATCTATATTGACGAATTCACTGGATGGGTCAATTGGTTTGCTAACCTAAACCTCTGAATGGAAAGTATACAAATGAATCTAAAGTTCCATTTTAATGTATCACTGCTACACTTCAAGTATTTTTGAGTTATTCTCTGTGACCTTTCTATATTAACTGTTTAAAAATAGCCTTTTGTACTTTGCAATATGCATTTCTCCCCTCATTCCTTTCCTTTTTATAAAATAAGGTTTTCTTCACTGGAAAAGGATAATTTACTATAGTAAATTATATATATATATATATATATATATATATATATATATATAGTAAGTACTGTATATATAAAGTAAATATATATATATAGTGTGTGTCTATATATATATTCTTACCTATCCAAAATGTCTATTTGCTAGCCTTGAAGAAAACCAATTTTCCAAATCAAGCCAAACTCATGAAATTTCATATTTAAATATACTTACTTCACAATTTTAAGTAAAAAAAAAAAAAAAAAAAAAGCAAGGTGAAAAGTAAAGTAGTATGTTCTTTGTTACTATTTGGGTAAAAGGACTTAAAAAACTGAAATAAATAAATACATATACACACATATATATTTACGTGTGTGTGTGTGTATCTCTTTAGCAGGATGTAAAAATAATACTACGGGTTTCCTGTGAGAAAAGGAACTGAGTATCAAGGAAACAGAGGCGGGGATTTTTTTTTCCCCCAGTGTATATTCTTTTACTTTTTTTTGAAATTTGAACCATGTAAAATATTTCTTTTTCAAAATATAAAGTTAAAAAATATACCTACCTTAAAAAACGTTCATATAAATGACCAGAAGCAACTGAAAAAATGTTTAGGACATCTTTTTCCTTTTTGTCTTCTTTATGCAACCTTATTGTGAAACTTGGAATAAAAAAGTAATTGACATTTCTTAAACATACATATGGAAACGTTGTACGCCTAAATACTAAATATAAGCAATAAATACAGAAATGTATTTCAAAACAGTTAAGCTATAAACACTATATTTACAAACTAATATTAAAATATTTGACAATATCATTTGAAGCTTTATGAGTTTTTTTTTTAAATTTGCAATATGGAATATAATTATATTGTGCCTAGGTGAATAGGCTGTTATTTTTGAATTTCTGTGAGTTGCCAAAGGTTGTTTTCAGAACAAAGAATGAATTACAGCTGACATGGCCATATCTAGTGTACTGAAACTTTAAACAGGCCAATAATGAGGGAAGGACCAGAATGCAGAAGTGTGGAACTATAGCACAGCAAGAATGTATATGGTAACAGGGTAGGTGTCTGAGTGCTGCTGATGGGGCTCACCAACACTAAAATATTTTTAAACCACCATCTACAATTTGGAGCTCCTCTGACCAAGCAGATTTTCTCCTCCACGCAGGGTATGGAGTACCCTCTCGGTACTATGGATGATTTCCATGACAAAGAAAGCACTAGGGAGCCATGTCTACGCCCTGGTTTATATCATGGTAGCGTCATCTGGGCCCAGTTGTCATATACATTACCTTTTTGGAGTTAGATCACCTCCATTTCATTTTTGTATAGGCCCATTTCATATACAAAAATGACTGAATTTTTTATTTACAGTATTCATAAAGTACAAATTCATCTTTTTCTTCCTAAACATTTTAAAGCATTTTTATATAAACAAATATTTACAATGAATATAATTTGGTAAACAACTTACAGGCACCACTAAAGGTATGTTGCAAAATATAGATTGTTACAGATAGAAGTATTTTTCAAATCCTGTAATCTCCCAAATAAGAAAAGAAGTTGATTCAGTGGCAAGAAAGAATAATCATTCTAAGAACTAAAACTAAGATGAAAAAAGTCAAAGCATCATAAGACACACAATACTACGTATCTGGAGCAGTTAACGTCCCAAAAACTTACCATCTCTGTTTCTAACAAAGCATTTTGTTTTTGGTATCCTTTTTATATAGCAAGTGGCTATACCATAATTAAACAGTTATCTTCAATCATTCTTATCTCTACCTTCTAATTTTAATGGAAGCTCTTAGATGGATACTCTTAAAATTGCTCGGATTCTATTCCATTATCCCCTGTCAAACATACCTACCCTCCAAATCATCTCAATGAGTGGCCTCGATCCTTTCTCTATCAGTAACTTGTTCAAAGCACACACTGTGACGATAACATGATTTTTCTTTCCAAACAAGGACTCAACTATAGAAAAAGAGGCTTACACTGGGCAAAATCCAAAATGATGGAAGTGCTTTTGACTAGCATAACCAAATATGTTTAAGTTGTTGAACCTATTTTGGCTAACATTTCTATTTCTTATCTTTGATCAAAATGATTAATGGTTTGCCATCATAGCTCACATAGGGTTCAAATCTCTAAAATGGACATTCAAAGTTCTTAACAACGTGCATCTACAGGAGACAGCTTTTGTTTTTGCTCACCTAACATCTGTTCCCCTTCTAGTAACAACCTGGTATTTTGGGGGGAATCATTCCTCCTCCCATCTCATCCTATGAGGTTTAGTTGGGACAGGCCTTCCCACCAGTTCTAGAAGTAGGTGTATGACTCATGCTTGGTTATCAGAGTCACAGAAATCAGTTCAGTTTGGGACACATAGCTATAGCTGGACCCATGAATCAGCCTTGGAACTTTTACTGGAACTGTTTGGAAAGAGGCATTTTCCTTCCACTGGAAATAGTAAACTTTTAATTTTAAAAGTCTATCTTAAAATGGAGGAGACATAGAAAGAGTAGACCTAAGAGATGGAGAAAGACTGTATCCACACCACATCACCCAATGGCCAATGCCAGGGATACTCCTGGATTCTTTCGATATCTGAGTCAATGTATTCCTTACGTAGGTTTGTTTTTCGAGGCAGGGTCTCACTCTGTCACCCAGGCTGGAGTGCAGTGTTGCAATCTTGACTTACTGCAGCTTTGACCTCCCAGACTCAAGCAAACCTCCCCACCTCAGCCTTCTGAGTAACTGGAACTACAGATACATGCCACCATGACTAGAAAATTTTTAAACTTTTTGTAGATACAGGGTCTCGTTATGTTGCCCAGGCTAGCCTTGAACTCCTGGGTTCAAGCAATTCTCCTGTCATCACCTCTCAAAGTGTTAGGATTATAGGTGTGATTCACAACACCTGGCCTGTGTTCCTTTTTAAACTAACAATAAAACAGTATAGGTATCAATCTAACATAAACAGTCCCTACTATTTTCAAGTTGCAGCTAGCTAGGCTACTTTCTTTTCTTTGAGGAACATATCCAATATTTTTGCCTTCATGTAACTGCCTTCACTCAATCTTTAACTTTTGAAATCCTGTCTTGTCCTTTAAAACAGATCTTTGCTACACACTTCCTCAAGGAGTATTTCCTGAGGTTCCTTTTAAGTGGATACATAATTTTTCTCCATTGGTTTGTACAGTATTTTATTTTTCATCTGTCTTACAGCTCTAGTTTCCTATCTTGTACATAGTAGTAGCATTTATGTATTTATCTTATCCCTCCTAGATTAGAGGACCTTCACTTTACTTAAATTTTCACTACCTGTGAAACTTCCACATACTAGACTTCTGGATCGATCTAGCGATGTGTTAAAATATTCATTAGCAATTACCTTTTAATGGAATCCCATATTCCTTTTGTTTTTTCATCTTCATCAGTAAGGATATCTTCCTTAATTTTGCCTATTTCTTTTTTCACCTACATAGCAAGGCAAAAAAGATTAGAATTTGGCTGCTTTAATATCGTGCTGTATGGTTAGAAAGTGAAACATACTGGGCAAGATTACCCATAGAAATCTAAGATTGACAGTTGCAGTCAACCAAAGACAGGCAATATCTTCACACAACGTTGTAAACAATCTGGTTTTCAACTATCAATTCAACCTCTTTGTTCAGTTTCTTCGGTGGTTACTTCCATATTGCTAAATAATGTGCTTGCACTTGTGTTTACTAATTTATCAGCTTTAGGCATTATCTACTAGTATTTCTGAATTCAGAGTTTAGACATTATTTACTCTTTGTGATGACAGATGAATAGCTCACTTATTGTCATCATTCTCTTTCCCTATTTGTCTGGAAATTTTGGTAGTAATATGTTTATCTTCAGTTCTTCTACTGAGTATTTTTTGTCACTTTAAATAGTATCTAAATATCTTTTTTTATTCCCACAATCCCAACAGTCTCTTGTGTATAATCTGTTTATAAGGACACTACTATTTCTATGATTTCCTTCTATCTCCCAAACTTATATTAGTTAAACCTTGACTTTAGCATTTGTAAATATTGATAACATTTACATTTAGTTCAGTAAACATAATTGTATCTGTTGCATTTTGCTATGGTGATTCTAAAACTTGAAAATCAGTAAAAAGTGTTCATTATGACAATGTAAAAATTAACCATTGAAGAGTCAGAAAATCTGCTAAAACTCTATTTCCTCTGTACAGTTATAGTTTTAGTATAGTACAGCATAGTTACAGTTTCCTCCTATGGTCACCATGGCACTCCTAGGAGACTCTTGCTGGTTCAGATGAATTTTCCTTTCTTACATTCCACCAGCAGAGAACTATTTTTTTCCTGGAATTTCATTGTCGTTATTTTTTCTTGTGGGGAGATATATAAATATGTCTTCCTTATCACAGACATAATCTTTTCCAGTTTATTACTCATGTTATCTAATTGTCTGGAATTCCTGTCTACCTGAAGACATTTTTCTTAAAGTTCAACAATTAACTGTTTCTTTCTAGATTTTCCTTACACTGGTTTACAGATTAGTTTCACCATTTCTCGGACTACTGATCTTCTTTCTTGATCTTGATTTTCATCTTCATTGTACTGCCAAATGTCTCCAAGAAGGGGTATGAAAAATAATTTTTCTAAATCTTCATACTTCAGAAACTTTTTACCTTCACATTTGATTAAGAATTTGGCTAGATACAGAATCTTGGGTTCGAAATAATTTTCCTCAAAACACTGAAAGCTTTTGCTGTCTTTTAACAGCTAAGTATTTTGAAAATGAAATTCTGATGCTAGTGTTAAGTGTCATTCTGTTGCAGTTACGCACTTTTCTTTCTTAGTAGCTATTATCATCTTATATGGGCCATTTTCATTCATCCTACTTCATAATTTGTGGACTCTTTTGACATGAACATTTTTCTCTCTCAGCTTTAGGACACTTTCCCTCCTCCATCTTCTCTGTTGTTTCTGGAATTCCTCTTAGTAGGCTATTGGATTTCATAGTCTGATCCTCTATCTTGCTTATCTTTTCTCCTCCCTGTTTTTCTATCTTTTTACTATAATTCTGAGAAAGAGATGGTTAGGCGATAAAACTGTGTTATTAAAAAACAAACTGAAGGTGGTCGGGCGTGGTAGCTCATGCCTGTTATCCCAGCACTCTGGGAGGCCGAGGTGGGTGGATCACTCGAGGTCAAGAGTTTAAGACCAGCCTGGCCAACATAGTGAAACCCCACCTCTACTAAAAATACAAAAAATACACGCAAACACAAAAATTAGCCAGGCGTGGTAGCACATGCCTGTGGTCCCAGTTACTCAGGAGGCTGAGGCAGGAGGATCACTTGACCTTGGGAGATGGAGGCTGCAGTAAGCCAATATCGGGCCACTGCACTCCAGGGTGAGAAACAGAGCAAGACTCTGTCTCAAAACAAAAACAAACTACTGAAAGACCTAGGTATGGGTAGGTTGTAGAATATTTGTAACTGTTATCTTTCATCAATTCATAAAAATTCTTAGTCATTATTGCTTCAAATGTTACTTGTACCCCATTCTTTAATTATCTTTGAAATTCCATTTAGGTTAATTTTATTTATCCAACAAATACTCATAAAGTGCTTTATCTTATAACAGTCCTGTAAGGTATTCTACTGTCAACCCTATTTTACAGATGAGGAAATGAGACAGACAGAGATTAAGTAATCCATCCAAGGTCACATAGCTAGTGAGTGGCAGAGCCAGTTTTAAATCCACTACTGGTAATCTTAGACTTTCACACTAGCGTGTGTGTGTGTGTGTGTGTGTGTGTGTGTGTGTGTGTGTGTGACTGCTCTCTGCTATATTTTCTTTTTTTCCTGTCTCTGTTGCATTCAGTATACTTTTTCTGGCCTATCTCCCAACTTGCTAATTTTATCTGAAGGCATGTTCAACCTATCTACTGAATTATTAATTTTGGTATTGTATTACTCAGTTTCCAAAGTTCTACTTTAAAAAAATCTGATATACATGTTTTATAGTTTCATGTTCCCTGCAATTATTTTTAAACTCATCTTTAATTTCTTTTAAAAAAAGTACAGCTGTTTCAGAGGCTATTCTAATAATTCTAATATCTTGAGTCTTCGTGTATCGGTTTTGTTTCTTCTGGTTTTGTTGGTTGGTTAACTTTGACTATGAGTTGGCCTTTATACCAGAA
Source organism: Piliocolobus tephrosceles (assembly GCF_002776525.5). NCBI lineage: Eukaryota > Metazoa > Chordata > Mammalia > Primates > Cercopithecidae > Piliocolobus > Piliocolobus tephrosceles. The sequence continues at coordinate 18,060,622 of NC_045455.1, read as the reverse complement.
AAACTTGATTTGCAGCTTAGGCTACTGTAATCTTATTCCAGAAATTTATGGACATCTCTTCTAGATACTTCTATATCCTATCAATCTGGAATGATTTTAGTACCAATTCAAGGTTCAGGATTCCCTGGCCTACTTAGCTGACACAAATTTGGGCGAAAAGACTATGAGGAATAATTTTTTATGTTTCATCCTTAGCCTGAAAATAGAGCTAGTTTATTGTAGAGAGGGTCTTCTAATAGATTATTTTATTTGGGTTTCTGGGTTTTAATTTTTGTTCCCTAACCCATCAAATTAAATAAAAATGGTAGTTAAAGCATGACAGAACAGAAAAATGTTCCCAGGTCAATAGTAGCTTCCTTGAGTCAAGAGAAGTTTCTGTGCTTGCTTATTTCACTAGACTCTTATTTTCCCTTTAATTTTGGTTTTTGTTTCCTTATTATCCTTATTATCAGTTCCTCATTGTTTTTAAGATTTTAAAAAACTTTTATCTAATATTTTCACTAGTTTTAAGCAGGAGGGTTGGTCCAAAAAAAATGTACTATCATTAAAAACTCCCTTTCTCTCCCTCTTCAAAAAACATCACCTTCTCTTTTTAGAACTAATTTTTCACTGCATGTTCCTGATCTCATCTCTAGGGTCCAATGTGTAACATTATTTGGCTACAGATAGATTTAGTAGATATATTTACAGTTATCACAATGTAAAAAAAAATCCTCTTGTATCTTCAAGTTCTGTTTTCCCTTGTGAACTAAATCCTCTTCTTTTTTTTTACTGCTGGAGTTCAAATATAACATTTTAGGTTGTAAAACTGTAAAGTTAGTTGTAAAATAAATCAATTAATTAAAAAACAAAGAAGATAATTCTTAATATTAAGAACAAAGCCTATAAAAAGCTCTGCCCACATACTTTTACTTCCAGTATCTTGCTTTTGAAGCTGTTTAATACAACAATGATATCTTCTAGGTCTGCTTGAGAGTCAGTTCCTTCATGCCTAAAAGTAGAAAAATGTGTCCATAATTAATTTAAGAACAGACATACAATTATAATGGCAGAAATAACAGAATAAACTCATTTTGCAATAAACATAAGTCCAAAATCACTAGTGCATATATCATGTTCTTCTGTTTCTATAGTCAATTAAGATATACTATAATATGCTGTAGTTTTTAAAATTATCCGATCAATGTTAACTTAGTACACATTAAAATTGTACAAAAGTAACTCATTAAATTCAACACCACCCAATCACTCTGAAAGTTCACATTATGGCTTATCTTTGCTGTTATATACCAAGGCTGTCACAAAACTAAAATCTTTCATATCCCTGATATATTGCAATGATAATTACAATTTTTTACACTTCAAAGTTGTTTACATATCAAAGGAATTCTACACTATCTAACTTTTTAATATCCACCAGTCATTTTCAAATGCCAAAATTTGAAATACATTGTTAAACTAATGAGACTGAAAATGTGTCTATCATGTCCATCTGCATCACTTGAATGTTTCCATTTTGTATTACATATAATGCAGTTTTTTCTCCCTTTTTCAAAATTGCTTAAACAAATACGGCGATTGTGTTCCAAAATTATTTTTTCAAACCATTCTCACTATGGACTAAAAAATTCTATCATATTTACAATAAAGTTGAATTTCGTTGAAAGGGAAGTAATTAGATGTCAAATCAGTAGCTACTTTTGAGATTTTATATATAATATATACTTTTAACATTTTTCCAAAATGAACACCTGGGGAGTCTAGCACTATCATGACTGACATGTCTTTGACTTTCTCTTACTCCCAATTCCTGAGCTCACGTGGTTAAACCAAAGTAGCAGGCAGAACTCTGTCCAACAATCACCATTAGAAAACAGAAAGAAGCCAGGTGTGATGGCTTACACCTGTAATCCCAGCACTTTGGGAGGCTGGGGTGGGAGAATCACTTGAGTCCAGGAGTTTGGGCACAATGTGTGTTACAATAAAAGATGCTCAATAAGTATTTATTGCAAGCAATGAAATCTAGGAATATTTATTAAGGGTATAAAAAAGACTTTATCAAGAGTTGGCAAACTATGGCCAGTAAACCAAATCAGGTTTATGGTCTATTTTTTTTAATAGCCCTAAGCTAAAAATGATTTTCACACTTTAAAATGATTGTTAAAAAAACGATTTTGACCAAAGACTACACGTGCTTTCAAATGAACATTACTTACTTACTTTGGCTCCTTACCAGAAAAGTGTGATGATCCCTGCTTTCTACTGATGAACAGGAAAATTTCTGTGCAAAACACCAATTCCAAACTGAATATGATCCAGGGATAATGGTGTTGTTATGTAAGATATAATGTATACTATATTGTCATTAAATGATCAATATGTCAATTATGCTGGTACAGGGAAAAGTCTAAGAGCCTGAATTTGTGGGTGCTGGCCTGGCACTGGGGCTGGGCAACAGCTTAGAGCTTCTGGGGTAGGCCTGGTGGTCGGGCAGGCTTGGAAACTGAATCTACCAGGCAGATTTGGAGCTTGGGGCTACAGAATCCGGCAGTTGAGTCTTCTGGTACCAGCATAAAGTTGGGGCTATGGGGCCTACCTGGCTTTGGGTTTTATTGGGGTAAGCATGGTTTTGGGGTCCAAGACAAAGTCTGGTGCTCACTTCCCTCTCCCTCCCCCAACTGGGTATCTCTCCAGTTGTGCTGTATCAGGTTGAGGAAGGAGTGATGTATGTAATGTAAAATTATCCTTTCTACACTCTTCAATGTGTCTTTCTTATTTCTGTGCTACACTGCACTGTTGTAATAGCTCACCTCCTTCCTTAGTTTTTATTAAGGTAGTTTCATGTGTGGAGTGCATAGCTGTTCAAATTGATGTTTCTGCAAGGGTATGAGCACCGGAATGTCTTATTTTGCTCTCTTGCTGATAATCAGACCTAACCCAGTAATTATTATTATTATTATTTTTTGAGACAGTCTTGCTCTCTGTCCCAGGCTGGAGTACAGTGGTGCAGTCTCCGCTCACTGTAACCTCCGCCTCCCAGGTTCAAGCAATTCTTGGGCCTCAGTCTTCCGAATAGCTGAAGTTACAGGTGTGTGCCACCATGCCTCGCAAATTTTTGTATTTTTAGGAGAGACAGGGTTTTCCCATGTTGGTCGGGCAGGTCAACTCCTGGCCTCCAGTGATCTGCCTGCCTCGGCCTCCCAAAGTGTTCGGATTACAGACTTGAGCCACTGCGCCAGGCCAATCTTAACATTTTAATTGTTGTTTTGATGATCTTGGTTGTATTACACTAAAAACATATTTATGTGTAAAAATTTAAAAGCAGTCCGCATAACTCACCCAATTATTTGATAAATATCTTCAGATTTTCCTTGGTGTAACCTCAGTATCCAAGCACCTGGGTTTGCTTTTAATTGAAAATACCCCTTTTAAGATGAGAAAAAAATAATCATTGAGTAATATGACTAAAAACCATCTAATTGTTCATGAATACATGAATGATCCAAGAAAGTATTTACTAACTGTAGAATGAATAAATTCTATAAATCAATTCCAAGTAAAGAGATTTTATAATAACCTGTTAAAAGAATATTACGAAAGTATGATTTTCCCCATTTTTGTTTTATTTATCTTATTCAAAGATTCAATTTTGTTTTCTGCAAACTGTTCAGCAACAGCAGAATAAATATTATTTCATTTTACTCTTAGGAAAACAGAGAATTTCACCAAAACATCAAATTAAATATCATCAATTAAATAATACTTACATGACTGGCCATCACTATTGTATCAACCACAGCTGGTTTATTTTTTGTGCCTAGTGTTAACTGCAGACCCCAAGGAGGCTGTTCTGTCACTTTATCAAAGCAATGTCCTTCGAGTAGTAAGTATTCTAGTTCATATTCTGCTGTAACAGTTTTCTCAGTCTGTGGAGGAAGTATGTGATTGTTTCTGGTGTTAGTAAAACTCAAAAAACAAAATTTTGAAAAAAATAAATGTGATTATTTTAATACTGGCCAATGTATTTTGGTGGGTAACTTCAAGTCTTTCTTTTACACATCAGTGAATTTATGAGTTGAACTGATTTCTTCAAGACAAAAAGCTTATGATAAACTTTTTCTTTTTCATGACATCAGCTTTACCTGAACCTCATGATATATGCACCAATATAACCAAGTAGGAAAGACATGAACATTAGATTTAGATGGGAAATTCCTTAAAGAATCTGCTTCAGTTTGCTATTGTCCTGAAGCTACCACTTCAGACTTAGCAAGAAAGCTAACTTACTATCTATTGGCTTTCCTGTAATTAAAAAAATTAATGTCTATAATCAACTAATTATAAATTGATCAATATAATTCATTTTTAAAGTTAATTTTAAAAAATTAATAAAAATTAATTTCCACTTCCCAAGTGGAAAGAAGAAAAAACAGAATGCACCTCAACAGAATAAATACTAATATAAACATCAACACACTGACTTCTATTTCTTGTCTTCATAAAATTTTTTATAAGTAACCTGCCTTTTCATTAAACATGGTTTTCTAAGAACATGTCTCTGCCTCTATAAACATCTTTTAAAATGGCTGGATATTCCAATTGTTTCTGGATTTTTCTCTGTTGCAAATGTTACGATAAATACTTTCAATATACACCTTTTTCTCTACTTCATATGAATAGCATAACTAAACATGAAAATAAATCAAACAGTAAGTGATTTTCACAGATTGAGAATTCTGTTAAGATTAAAGACAGTGATGTTACCTACATTTAATCTTATTTCACCATATTAGGTTTTCAACACTATTGTTTAGTGTGTTTAGGATATAGAGTATTTGGATATACTCTGTATTGTATAGTTGTTTTCCTTGACTGCAATTATCTCAGAAATAATAATTACAATATTTGTTTATAGCATTTCCTTTGTTTTTTTTTTTTTTCTTTTTTTTTTTTAGATGGAGTCTCACACTCTCGCCCAGGCTGGAGTGTGGTAGCGCCAGGTCGGCTCACTGCAAGCTCTGCCTCCCAGGTTCACGCCATTCTCCTGCCTCAGTCTCCCAAGTAACTGGGACTACAGGTGCCCACCACCACACCTGGCTAATTTTTTGTATTTTTTTAGTAGAGACGCGGTTTCACTGTATTAGCCAGGATGGTCTCGATCTCCTGACCTTGTGATCTGCCCGCCTCGGCCTCCCAAAGTGCTGGGATTACAGGCGTGAGCCACCGTGCCCAGCCTACAGCATTTCTTTCTTGATTCCTGTTCTTCTTTTACTGGTTTTAAGAACAAAAATTTAGTACCTTCTCTGAAGACAGTATTTGTTTCAACAACTTTAGCTGAATTCTGAATTAGTTGTTGAATTACTATTCTAGGGATGAATTTTATATAACTTATTAACCTATATCCAGAGTCTTTACAGCAATTTACTTGACTGGAAAGATTTTCATTGGATAGTCTCAGAATAATATGAGAATGTTAAAAATTAGAAAAAGATTGCAGAGATCATGTAGTTCAACATCCTCACTTTACAGACAAGGAAGCTATACACCAAAGTGACTGTAAAGCTCAATTATTTTATTATGAATTAGGTACTAGGAAAGAATCTAAATACACTTACCCAGTTTGTGAATAATAGTATCTTCTTAATTTTATAATATATTAATGTGAAAATTTCTCTTGTTCCTATAGATTTATATAACAGACTTCAATTCTGTTGACTTATTCAAACCACAACATAAAAACACAGCCAATTCCTTTTCCAAAGGGTTCTTTCTAGTGAATATTTTAAGTTTTCAGAGGTGATTTAAGTTAAATTAGCTCCTATTTTCAAAACTCATTTATTTATTTATTTATTTGTTTGTTTGTTTGTTTGAGACAGGGTCTCACTCTGTCACCCAGGCTGGACACAGTGGCACGATCTTGGCTCACTGCAACATCCATCTCCCAGGCTTAAGCGATTCTCCCACCTCAGCCTCCCAAGTAGCTGGGATTACAGGAACAGGCCACCACTCCCAGCTAATTTTTTGTAGTTTTAGTAGAGATGGGGTTTCACCATGTTGGCCAGACTGATCTCGAACTCCTGACGTCAAGTGATCTTGGCCTACCAAAGCGCTGAGATTATAGGTGTGAGCCACTACGTCTGTGGCCACAAAGCTCATTTTTAGCAAAAATATGAAAGTTAGTGATCTTTTTTGATGCTTATGTTTCAATCTTCCATTTATATTTTTATTTTCTGTTATAAATATTAATTGTTGATACCAGACGTAAATTTAATACCTTTCAAATATAACCTTGAGAATGTATTAATTTTTCTTTTTTTTAATTATATTTTAAGTTCTGGGGTACATGTGCAGAATGTGCAGGTTTGTTACATAGGTAAACACATGTCATGGTGGTTTGCTGCACCCATCAACCTGTTATCTACATTAGGTATTTCTCCTAATGCTATTTCTTCCCCTAGCCCCTCCGCCCCGCAACAGGCCCCAGCCTGTGATGTTCCCCCCACTGTGTCCATGGAACATATTAATTTTTCTAATAGGACATTAATTGTATTGTTCTTCTGTGGCTGAATAGCTAAGTGTCTTCCTTTAAGAAAAGGTTAAGTTTAATAATACACATTAACATTTGGGTTTGTTAACAATTGTCTGTAAATATGTTAATCTAGTATTTTTGTTGCCATTGAATGTGATTTTGTGTAACTGCAGACACATTTTCCCAAGTTATTAATAGCAAAGCCATAACATATATCTTGATGTGTGATCTGAACTCTGACAAGCTATCTGATAGTGGAGATGGATAAATGACAGCACATCTTTTTCTTGAATCTTATCTTAAGGCATGTGAAGGCTGAACTTAATGACTTTAGTGCAGTCTGAACTTTAAGAAACTATTCAGGACTCTGGGCAAAAATCCAAGAAAAAGTTAAAGTAAGGAATTCATTTTAGATAATTAGGTGGCTTGAGGCATATAAGGTACAGTAGTCTTCCTTTATCTGTGGTTTCTCTGTACGGTTTCAGTTACCCTTAGTCAACCATGGTCCAAAAATACGTGGAAAATTCCAGAAATAAACAACTCATAAGTTTTAAACTGTGCACTGAGTATTGTAATAAAATCTTGCATGACAGTGCTTGTGTTCAAGGAACCATTACTTCATTTAGAGACCCCAAAGCACAAGAGTAGAGGATGATGACCTACTTTTATAATTGTTCTATTATTAGTTATTAAGGTTAATCTCTACTGTGCCTAATTTACGAATTAAATCTTATCATAGGTAGGTATGTATATAAAAAAAAAAACAAAACATGGCCGGGCGCAGTGGTTCACGATTGTAATCTCGGCACTTTGGGAGGCTGAGGTGGGTGCATCACGAGGTCAGGAGATCAAGGCCATCCTGGCTAACACAGTGGTCTCTACTAAAAATACAAAGAATAAGCTGGGTATGGTAGTGGGCGCCTGCAGTCCCAGCTACTGCGGGCAGGGGGCAGCAGCTGAGGCAGGAAAATGGCGTGAACCCAGGAGGCGTAGCTTGCAGTGAGCTGAGATTGCACCACTGCACTCCAGCCTGGGTGACAGAAAGCAAGACTCTGTCTCAAAACAAAACAAAACACAAAACAAAACAATGTATATAAGGTTAGGTACTGTGTGTGTTTTCAGGTATCCACTGAGTGGGTTGGGGGATCTTAGAACAAATCCCTTGTGGATTAAGAGAGACTTCTAAAGTACAACTCTTCTGATATATAGATTTCCAAGTTAGTTAAGGTTTGGTTTAAATTTCTAAGTTTTGCAGAAGGGACAGAACTCTTCACTGCAAATGTGACCTTTTCCCAAATTTTGTAAGTGTTTGATGAGAGATATAAATTTCATATATTATGCACTGAGAGAATAAACTGAGCCTAAGATGAACTGTGTTCATCTAATTTATAATATAGCATTATTTAGGATCTATACCATATCTCTGGCAATCAAACAGAATTTCTTTCACAATTATATTTGTAATGAATATATCAATAAATATCAATAAAACTGATATCAAAATTATTTATGTTTCAGAAGGGTTAATGCATTTTTCTGTGAATTCTTTTTAACAGAATTCACAGAATTTCCTATTTCCTGTTAGCAATCTGTTATTTATTGCATATTCTCTTCCCTTGGTAACCACCATTGTTGTTTCAGGTGTTTTGATATCTTTCAGACCTATGCTGTGATAAAATATAATTAGAGAGTCTTTGGATGCAGTTCTTACAATAATTGCTGAGAATAGCAACACATCTGAACTCCAGGTAAAAGTAACTATCTCACTTTTAGCTTTTTTTTTTTTTTTTTTTTTTGAGACAGAATCTCGCTTGTCGCCCAGGCTGGAGTGCTGTGGCACAATCTTGGCTCACTGCAACCTCCACCTCCCGGATTCAAGTAATTCTCCTGCTCAGCCTCCTGAGTAGCTGGGATTACAGGTGTGCACCACCACGCCCGGCTAATTTTTGTATTTTTAGTAGAGACGGGGTTTCACCATGTTGGTCAGACTGGTCTCAAACTCCTGACCTCATGATCCGCCTTGGCCTCCCAAAGTGCTGGGATTACAGGTGTGAGCCACCGTGCCTGGCCTAGCTTTCTTAATCATTGTCACCTTTAATTATGGAATTGATGCTGGTTGTGCAATAATGTCAATGTAGTGACAATCATGTGAACAAAGTCCTGACAATGGAGAATTTTCCCAGATCAAGTTTCCTCCAGGTGTTTGTATACTGTTTGGGAATTAGGTGTAACCAGGAATATTTGCACAAGTTACTATATGGTGGTAAATATCTCATTGCTAGTCTCATTTTTGTCAGGATGTACACACTTTTCCCCTTTATCTAAAAATCCTTTCTACTATACCAAATGCCTCTGTTATTTTTCAGGATGCTTGCAGAATATTTTAAGCATGTATAGCACACAATGAAAAAGATGAGCCTGAGGTGTAGTTAACTTTTACAGACGCTAGAATTTATAATCTCCTTTTGTATATTCACCTAAAACTATGAAAACACAGGAAATTTTCCTTCATCCTAGTCTTCTAACTTCAGAGTCAGAGCTAGTGTTCATCTGAACACCTTCTAAAAAGATGCTATTAGATTTGACACTCACTACAAAAAAAAAGTTTTAGTTAATCTCCATCAGCTGTTGAATACCTGCTGAAATTTTCACTAGCAGACTCAATTTAAAATCTTTTCTAAGCTGTACTAATTTCTCCCACTACAAACACTTCACACTTTTGGATAGGGTGTTTAAAAGTTACCTTATTGAGTATATTGCCGTACTCTCTTCATGAAGAATTCCAGACTCTGTTAAGAGATCTGACTGATCATGGAAAAAACAGTGATTTTTTTTTTTTCACTTCTTATAAGATTCATTTGTTAACTTTTTCTCATTAATGCTATTAGTTTGCTGCTTTTTCTCTAAATTTGAAGGACTGATATTAGATGATGGTTATGACTGAGTTTTAGGTTTTTAGGTGGGTCCAGTTGGGAATGATGGGGAATATGTTCCAGAAAAGTGATTTAGGATCCTACAGAATCCACACACGAGCGGATCAAAATAAACTTTCCTAGAAGGAAAATCATTAGGCAAAAGGTAACGCATATGCATGAGAAATAAACATTATAAACAATCTTAACCAAATTATTACAGGTAAATGTTTATGCTTTGGTCAAGGCAATGGCTATATTCTATAGGAGGTATCAGACACAAAGAGTTGGAAATAGGTCAGAGGGATGACAATGAGGAGAAAGAAGTATTTTTTCCTCATTTTTTGGATACCAAGTGATATGGTTTGGCTCTGTGTACCCACCCAGATCTCATGTCTAACTGTAATCCCCACGTGTCAGGGGAGGGGCTTGGTGGGAAGTGACTGGATCATGGGGGAGATTTCCCCCTTGCTGTTCTCATAGTAGTGAGTACTCATGATGTCTGATAGTGTAAAAGTGTGTGGCACTTCCCTCACTCCTGCTGTCATGTGAGCCGTGCCTGGCTTCCCCTTCCACCATGATGCCATGTGTTTCTAGAGACCTCCCTAGCCATGTGAAACTATGAGTTAATTAAGCCTCTTTTCTTCTTAAATTACCCAGTCTCACACAGTTCTTTATAGCAGTGTGAAAACAGACCAACACACATATCTTAAATTCTTCTAAAATGCTTCCCTTTTTTGTGGTTTCTGAATTCCTTTTCTCATTCTGAATTCAATGTTTAAAAGACTCAGTTTAATACTTTCTTTCTGTGCTGTGAATTACAACAACTGAGGCAGAGAATTCTGACTACTCACTAGACAAGGGTCATATAGGGGTGATGAGAAGGAGGTATACCTGGCCTGCAGTATACCGCAAATTTCGTTTCCTACTTTCTACCCTAATCTAGTCAGGACTACTTTCTCTGGCTATGAGCTATGAGGCAAAACAAAAAAACAAAAAAATAAAAAAATAAAAACAGACAAACAAAAAAAAAAACAAAACCAACAACAACGAAACAGTTTCGGGTGAAATTTGCTCTCTGAGTTAAAAACTAAACTTCAAGAGCAAAATAAGTAATTAATGGTGTTGTACTAAGCTGCCAAGTGTTCCTCTCCATATTTTTGACATTGCTCATCTTAGAGAAGTATCTTTGTAAGTAAGTAGTCTGAGGCAAAAAGAAAGAAAAAAAAGGTAAAGACACCTAGGAACTTGGAAAATTAGAGAAGCTGAATTTGGAAATTAGAAAAACTTAAAAATCAAAGGAAAGACTGGATCAGGACCTAGAACATAAAAAAGAATATTCTGGTAAACATTCATAGTATGATCGCTCACTTGCTACAATTGTAATAGCTGATAAGAATTTATTCTGTTTCTCTCTCTTTATATGACTATACACAATAACTTACATTCTTTAAGTGAATATTATCAAGGTCACAGTTGCTGTGTACTGTTTCAACCAACCAGCCTTCTGGAGTAATCATGTTGAGGGTTAGGAGGGGTGATTCAGGAATATCCAAAAATTTTGCCACTGGTCCCAGAGAAGAAACATCATTAGCCCCTGACATCAGTTCCGGTTCCAGAACAAAACGATAAAAGCTGTTAATAAAACATAAAAATACATAATGTGACCAAAACTGAGATTTTTCTTCTAAAATATTTTTAAAATTGAAAATGACTTAATGATCTGACCAGAAATCTACAAACAAAAACACTAAAACACATTATACCACAAGAGTTAATGCTTGTAAGAAATAGACAATCATTATTCTGTTGACACTACTATCTAAGTCTGTGTATATTATCTACCAATGTTAACTATTCCTTAATGAACATGATTAGAATCCCTTTAAAATATACCTGACTTATGCAGGTTCTAATAGTTTATGATCTGTTATTGTATTACGATTTGTATGCATCCTCCTTCAAAGCCGACCACGGTCTATTTTTCAGCTATTTTATTAACTTTTACCACCACTAATAATATGAAGAGAAATGACAGGAAACAAGTGAAATTCAAGCTGAAATTCTAGCACCAATTTTAAAAGCTCAACTAAAAACAAACAGGATTAAGTTGAAAGCAACTGCTTAACAGCACTTTTAGATTTAACTTCAGTTTTGCTATATTTTATTTTACTTTTTTATTATTATACTTTAAGTTCTAGGGTACATGTGCATAACGTGCAGGTGTGTTACATATGTATACTTGTGCCATGTTGGTGTGCTGCACCCATCAACTCATCAGCACCCATCAACTCGTCATTTACATCAGGTATAACTCCCAATGCAATCCCTCCCCGCTCCCCCCTCCCCATGATAGGCCCCGGTGTGTGATGTTCCCCTTCCCGAGTCCAAGTGGTCTCATTGTTCAGTTCCCACCTATGAGTGAGAACATGCGGTGTTTGGTGTTCTGTTCTTGCAACAGTTTGCTGAGAACGGTGGTTTCCAGCTGCATCCATGTCCCTACAAAGGACATGAACTCATCCTTCTTTACGGCTGCATAGTATTCCATGGTGTATATGTGCCACATTTTCTTAATCCAGTCTGTCACTGATGGACATTTGGGCTGATTCCAAGTCTTTGCTATTGTGAATAGTGCCGCAATAAACATACGTGTGCATGTGTCTCTATAGCAGCATGATTTATGATCCTTTGGGTATATACCCAGTAATGGGATGGCTGGGTCATATGGTACATCTAGTTCTAGATCCTTGAGGAATCGCCATACTGTTTTCCATAATGGTTGAACTAGTTTACAGTCCCACCAACAGTGTAAAAGTATTCCTTATTTCTCCACATCCTCTCTAGCACCTATTGTTTCCTGACTTTTTAATGATTGCCATTCTCACTGGTGTGAGATGGTATCTCATTGTGGTTTTGATTTGCATTTCTCTGATGGTGAGTGATGATGACCATTTTTTCATGTGTCTGTTGGCTGTATGAATGTCTTCTTTTGAGAAATGTCTGTTCATATCCTTTGCCCACTTTTTCATGGGGTTGTTTTTTTCTTGTAAATTTTTTTGAGTTCTTTGTAGGTTCTGGATATTAGCCCTTTGTCAGATGAGTAGATTGCAAAAATTTTCTCCCATTCTGTAGGTTGCCTTTTCACTCTGATGGTAGTTTCTTTTGCTCTGCAGAAGCTCTTTAGTTTAATTAGATCTCATTTGTCAATTTTGGCTTTTGCTGCCATTGCTTTTGGTGTTTTAGACATGAAGTCCTTGCCCATGCCTATGTCCTGAATGGTACCACCTAGGTTTTCTTCTAGGGTTTTTATGGTATTAGGCCTAACATTTAAGTCTCTAATCCATCTTGAATTAATCTTCGTATAAGGAGTAAGGAAAGGATCCAGTTTCAGCTTTCTTCTTATGGCTAGCCAATTTTCCCAGCACCATTTATTAAATAGGGAATCCTTTCCCCATTTCTTGTTTTTCTCAGGTTTGTTAAAGATCAGATGGCTGTAGATGTGTGGTTATATTTCTGAGGACTCTGTTCTGTTCCATTGGTCTATATCTCTGTTTTGGTACCAGCACCATGCTGTTTTGGTTACTGTAGCCTTGTAGTATAGTTTGAAGTCAGGTAGCGTGATGCCTCCAGCTTTGTTCTTTTGACTTAGGATTGTCTTGGCAATGCTAGCTCTTTTTTGGTTCCATATGAACTTTAAAGCAGTTTTTTCCAATTCTGTGAAGAAACACATTGGTAGCTTTATGGGGATGGCATTGAATCTATAAATGACCTTGGGCAGTATGGCCATTTTCACAATATTGATTCTTCCTATCCATGAGCATGGTATGTTCTTCTATTTGTTTGTGTCCTCTTTGATTTCACTGAGCAGTGGTTTGTAGTTCTCCTTGAAGAGGTCCTTTACATCCCTTGTAAGTTGGATTCCTAGGTATTTTATTCTCTTTGAAGCAATTGTGAATGGAAGTTCATTCATGATTTGGCTGTTTGTTACTGGCGTAAAAGAATGCTTGTGATTTTTGCACATTAATTTTGTATCCTGAGACTTTGCTGAAGTTGCTTATCAGCTTAAGGAGATTTTGGGCTGAGACAATGGGGTTTTCTAAATATACAATCATGTCATCTGCAAACAGGGACAATTTGACTTTTTTCCTAACTGAATACCCTTGATTTCTTTCTCTTGCCTGATTGCCCTAGCCAGAACTTCCAACACTATGTTGAATAGGAGTGGTGAGAGAGGGCATCCCTGTCTTGTGCCAGTTTTCAAAGGGAATTTTTCCAGTTTTTGCCCATTCAGTAGGATATTGGCTGTGGGTTTGTCATAAATAGCTCTTATTATTTTGAGGTACGTTCCATCAATACCGAATTTATTGAGCGTTTTTAGCATGAAGGGCTGTTGAATTTTGTCAAAGGCCTTTTCTGCATCTATTGAGATAATCATGTGGTTCTTGTCTTTGGTTCTGTTTATATGCTGGATTATGTTGATTGATTTACATATGTTGAAACAGCCTTGCATCCCAGGGATGAAGCCCACTTTTTCATGGTGGATAAGCATTTTGATGTGCTGCTGAATCCGGTTTGCCAGTATTTTATTGAGGATTTTTGCATTGATGTTCATCAGGGATATTGGTCTAAAATTCTCTTTTTTTGTTGTGTCTCTGTCAGGCTTTGGTATAAGGATGATGTTGGCCTCATAAAATGAGTTAGGGAGGATTCCCTCTTTTTCTATTGATTGGAATAGTTTCAGAAGGAATGGTACCAGCTCCTCCTTGTACCTCTGGTAGAATTCAGCTGTGAATCCATCTGGTCCTGGGCTTTTTTTGGTTGGTAGGCTATTAATTATTGCCTCAATTTCAGAGCCTGCTATTGGTTTATTCAGGGATTCAACTTCCTCCTGGTTTAGTCTTGGGAGAGTGTAAGTGTCCAGGAAATTATCCATTTCTTCTAGATTTTCTAGTTGATTTGCGTAGAGGTGTTTATAGTATTCTCTGATGGTAGTTTGTATTTCTGTGGGGTCGGTGGTGATATCCCCTTTATCAATTTTTATTGCGTCTATTTGATTCTTCTCTCTTTTCTTCTTTATTAGTCTTGCTAGCTGTCTGTCAATTTTGTTGATCTTTTCAAAAAACCAACTCCTGGATTCATTGATTTTTTGGAGGGTTTTTTGTGTCTCTATCTCCTTCAGTTCTGCTCTGATCTTAGTTATTTCTTGCCTTCTGCTAGCTTTTGAATGTGTTTGCTCTTGCTTTTCTAGTTCTTTTAATTGTGATGTTAGAATGTCAATTTTAGATCTTTCCAGCTTTCTCTTGTGGGCATTTAGTGCTATAAATTTCCCTCTACACACTGCTTTGAATGTGTCCCAGAGATTCTGGTATGTTGTATCTTTGTTCTCATTGGTTTCAAACAACATCTTCATTTCTGCATTCATTTCACTATGTACCCAGTAGTCATTCAGGAGCAGGTTGTTCAGTTTCCATCTAGTTGAACGGTTTTGATTGAGTTTCTTAGTCCTGAGTTCTAGTTTGATTGCACTGTGGTATGAGAGACAGTTTGTTATAATTTCTGTTCTTGTACATTTCCTGAGGAGTGCTTTACTTCCAATTATGTGGTCAATTTTGGAATAAGTGTGATGTGGTGCTGAGAAGAATGTATATTCTGTTGATTTGGGGTGGAGAGTTCTATAGATGTCTATTAGGTCCGCTTGGTGCAGAGATGAGTTCAATTCCTGGATATCCTTGTTAACTTTCTGTCTCGTTGATCTGTCTACTGTTGACAGTGGGGTGTTGAAGTCTCCCATTATTATTGTGTGGGAGTCTAAGTCTCTCTGTAAGTCTCTACGGACTTGCTTTATGAATCTCTGGTGCTCCTGTATTGGGTGCATATATATTTAGGAAAGTTAGCTCTTCCTGTTGAATTGATCCCTTTACCATTATGTAATGGCCTTCTTTGTCTCTTTTGATCTTTGATGGTTTAAAGTCTGTTTTATCAGAGACTAGGATTGTAACCCCCTACTTTTTTTTGTTCTCCATTTGCTTGGTAGATCTTCCTCCATCCCTTTATTTTGAGCCTATGTATGTCTCTGCATGTGAGATGGGTCTCCTGAAGACAGCAGACTGATGGGTCTTGACTCTTTATCCAGTTTGCCAGTCTCTGTCTTTTAATTGGACCATTTAGTCCATTTACATTTAAGGTTAATATTGTTATGTGTGAACTTGATCCTGCCATTATGATATTAACTGGTTATTTTGCTCGTTAGTTGATGCAGTTTCTTCCTAGCCTCGATGGTCTTTACATTTTGGCATGTTTTTGCAATGGCTGGTACCGGTTGTTCCTTTCCATATTTAGTGCTTCCTTCAGGGTCTCTTGTAAGGCAGGCCTGGTGGTGACAAAATCTCTAAGCATTTGCTTATCTGTAAAGGATTTTATTTCTCCTTCACTTATGAAACTTAGTTTGGCTGGATATGAAATTCTGGGTTTAAAATTCTTTTCTTTAAGAATGTTGAATATTGGCCCCCACTCTCTTCTGGCTTGTAGAGATTCTGCAGAGAGATCTGCTGTCAGTCTGATGGGCTTCCTTTTGTGGGTAACGCGACCTTTCTCTCTGGCTGCCCTTAAGATTTTTTCCTGCATTTCAACTTTGGTGATTCTGGCAATTATGTGTCTTGGAGTTGCTCTTCTTGAGGAGTATCTTTGTGGCGTTCTCTGTATTTCCTGAATTTGAATGTTGGCCTGCCCTACTAGGTTGGGGAAGTTCTCCTGGATGATATACTGAAGTGTGTTTTCCAACTTGGTTCCATTTTCCCCCTCACTTTCAGGCACCCCAATCAGACGTAGATTTGGTCTTTTTACATAATCCCATACTTCTTGCAGGCTTTGTTCATTTCTTTTTCTTTTTTCTTTTGGTTTCTCTTCTCACTTCATTTCATTCATTTGATCCTCAATCGCTGATACTCTTTCTTCCAGTTGATCGAGTCGGTTACTGAAGCTTGTGCATTTGTCACGTATTTCTCGTGTCATGGTTTTCATCTCTGTCATTTCGTTTATGACCTTCTCTGCATTAATTAGTCTAGCTGTCAATTCTTCCACTCTTTTTTCAAGATTTTTAGTTTCTTTGCACTGGGTACGTAATTCCTCCTTTAGCTCTGAGAAGTTTGATGGACTGAAGCTGCCTTCTCTCATCTCGTCAAAGTCATTCTCTGACCAGCTTTGATTCATTGCTGGCGATGAGCTGCACCTCTTTGCAGGTGGAGATGTGCTCTCATTTTTTTGAATTTCCAGCTTTTCTGCCCT
Organism: Piliocolobus tephrosceles; assembly: GCF_002776525.5. NCBI lineage: Eukaryota > Metazoa > Chordata > Mammalia > Primates > Cercopithecidae > Piliocolobus > Piliocolobus tephrosceles. The sequence goes on along the minus strand of NC_045455.1, from coordinate 18,043,897 downwards.
GCTTTTTCCCCATCTTTGTGGTTTTATCTGTCTCTGGTTTTTGATGATGGTGACGTACTGATGGGGTTTTGGTGTAGGTGTCCTTCCTGTTTGATAGTTTTCCTTCTAACAGTCAGGACCCTCAGCTGTAGGTCTGTTGGAGATTGCTTGAGGTCCACTCCAGACCCTGTTTGCCTGGGTATCAGCAGCAGAGGCTGCAGAAGATAGAATATTGCTGAACAGCGAGTGTACCTGTCTGATTCTTACTTTGAAAGCTTCCTCTCAGGGGTGTACTCCACCCTGTGAGGTGTGGGGTGTCAGTCTGCCCCTAGTGGGGGATGTCTCCCAGTTAGGCTACTCAGGGATCAGGGACCCACTTGAGCAGGCAGTCTGTCCCTTCTCAGATCTCAACCTCCATGCTGGGAGATCCACTGCTGTTTTCAAAGCTATCAGACAGAGTCGTTTGCGTCTGCAGAGGTTTCTGCTGCTTTTGTTGTTGTTGTTTAGCTGTGCCCTGTCCCCAGAGGTGGAGTCTACAGAGACAGGCAGGCTTCCTTGAGCTGCTGTGAGCTCCATCCAGTTCGAGCTTCCCAGCTGCTTTGTTTACCTACTTAAGCCTCAGCAATGGCGGGCGCCCCTTCCCCAGCCTCGCTGCTGCCTTGGGGTTAGATCGCAGACTGCTGTGCTAGCAATGAGGGAGGCTCCGTGGGCGTGGGACCCTCCCGGCCGGGTGTGGGATATAATCTCCTTGTGTGCCCATTTGCTTAAAGCGCAGTATTGGGGTGGGAGTTACCCGATTTTCCAGGTGTTGTGTGTCTCAGTTCCCCTGGCTAGGAAAAGGCATTCCCTTCCCCCTTATGCTTCCCAGGTGAGGCAATGCCTCGCCCTGCTTCAGCTCTTGCTGGTCGGGCTGCAGCAGCTGACCAGCAGTGATTGTCCGGCACTCCCTAGTGAGATGAACCCAGTACCTCAGTTGAAAATGCAGAAATCACCGGTCTTCTGTGTCGCTCGCGCTGGGAGTTGGAGACTGGAGCTGTTCCTATTCGGCCATCTTGCTCTGTCCCCCAGTTTTGCTGTATTTTAACCTCATCCTTCAATATTGTGCACAAGAATTATTATGTTATGCTATCAAGGCTAGTGGCTTTTATATTTTGAGACTGCAGTCAAGGTGTCAGCTGTGCTGTAGTTCTCTCAAGGCTCAACAAGGGTAGGATCGACTTCCAGGTTCATCTAGTTCCTCAAGGGTTGTCTGAATGAGGACTGCAGTTCCTTGCTGGTAGTTGTCTACAGACTGCTCGCAGTTACTTCCCAGAAAGGCATCTTCAACATGCTTCAAAAGAGAAGCACACAGAAGAGCCACAGAGAGAGAATGTCAGCAAGACAAAAGTCACAGTCTTTCATAACCTAATTGCAGAAGGGAAATTCCATCACTTTTGCCATATTTTGTTTTATGAGAGCCAAATCACTAGGTCCAGCCCTCACTCCAGGAGAACTTACAGTGTGAATCCCAGGCGGTGGTGATCACTGGGAGCCATGTTATGCAGATAGACAAAGAAAATAAAAAGAGGAGAAACAGAGAATACAGTCATGAAGTAAATGTACAAAACAAATTCTTGCTGCAGTGGAAATATCAAAGAAAAAGTATTCTGTGAATGTTGTAAGTAACAATTTCTTTGTGACTTAGTAAATACAATTTCAGTGGCAAAGAGGAAATTAAAGAGAAACTGCAGTGGAAGGTACAGTGAATGAGACATGACGACAGAGTCTGAGCATTCCTTGAAGAAATTTAGATAAGAAGGAAAGAAGAAGAGGGAAAAAAGGGCTCTAGAGGAGAGAAAGTTAAGGGAGCAACTTTTTAAAAAATTGTATAACTGTAAGGACTGAAAGAAAAAAGCTAGTATAGAGACTAAAGATCCAAAAGAGAGAATATGTGATATAGCAAGGATCCAGAACCAACAGGAAAGCATGAGATCAAAACAGCGAGGGAATGTTTACCTAAAAAAGAAGAAAGATGCCTCATTCTTTCCCTACAATACAGGAAGGCTGAGGAAGTATAGCAGTTAAGAGTAAGGAGTTGAGGGGATTCCTGCCCTTAACCTGTCTCACCTCTGAGAAGAATAAATTTACTAAAAGGAAAGGACTGGGAATAAATGTGTACGCTAGATTGCTTGATATATGCTACTGAGTTAGTAAGATTCTGTTGAACTACTAGTTAAAAAAATAACTGTTTAGTACATTATTTCATCTAGAAAAGTCAATTCTTTCCCTCCCAGTAGATTATGCTTGCTTACATGTTCAATAATCCTATTCTTTATTATATAATGTAATGTTTTACAGAGAGGATCCCTACTCCTGTGAATAAAAATTCTGTACTCATGGAACTAACAAACCTTTCAATTAGTAGCTAAAAAGTTTAAAGTTTTTGTTCAGATGTAAAAAGTCATGCCATAAAATTTAAAATACAAAAGACACATGAGAAGCATAAAAACTGAATGAGATATATGGACAAGAGTCTTGAGGGACAATGAATAAGTCCTAAACTTTCACTTAAATTTGCCACATTTTCCATTTTATTGCTTTCCAACTATTAAAAATACTTAGGTTTAAAATGTCTGCTCTGGCTGGGCATAGTGGCTCATGCCTATAATGCCAGCATTTTGAGAGGGCAAGGCAGGTGTATCTCTTGAGTCCAGGAGTTCAAGACCAGCCTGGAGAACATGGCAAGACCCCGTCTCTACAAAAATACAAAAACCAAAAAACCACAAAACTGTGCGTGGTGGCACACACCTGTTGTCCCAGTTACTTAGGAGGCTGAGGTGGGGGAATCACCTGAGCCTGAGAAGTCGAGGCTGCAGTGAGCTGTGATGGTGCCCCAGCCTGGGCAACGGGAGTGAGAACCTGTCTCCAAAAAAAAAAAAAAAAAGTTCTGCTCAAGGCAACAATCTACAGTATGTCAGTTGTAACAAATACAATTTGAAAAGTAAACAAGGAATGAACAGAACACTATCTTTCTATCTTGTGTGTGTATGCATACTTTTTTAGAATTATATAATTAAATAATACAGAGATAAGCACATTAACAAGTCTTAAAAAGCTACACTAGCGCAATGGTACATACCCTGTTTTCTGCCCAATGACACATGAAGGACAACTGAATATTCCTATCAATAAGAATGGCTCACAATGACAGTGATTCTGATCCAAAAAAAAGAGAATAGGTATATTTTTGTCCCCTCTTGAGAGAGAATGTTATTTCAACACAGGGGTGTTAATGAGGAATATTTGTATATAATTATAAACAACTTTTTAAAATATCTCTGGCAGGTTATTCTAAACTAATTGTATCCTAACACCCCCAAATAGTAAATGTGATGATATAATAAAGATCATTTTGGTAATTATGCTAAACCAAAAATGGTTTAATTCCACCTTATTTCCCATTGATATATTTCTAAATAGGTATTCCTAAATCACATTTCCAAAAATGCCTATGAATAAATATAAATCCATATAAATTCTGTAATTAGGTCAGATCACTTTACTGAATTAGGTTATTTTAATGTTTCTATCAATTTTATGTCAGTTAAGGTTAATAAACAGTCTGACCTTCTGACTTATTTCTATGAAGCATCTTGTGAAGAAAAGAAAAAAACAGATCCAGTAACAATGATTCTTTTTTTCTTCTCAGCATTTACAGATTTTTCAAAATGAAATTTTGTTCATTCAGACTCACCTCTCTAAAGGGGCTTCTGAAAGCCTGCCCCTACAGTTCATGAACAACTTTATCTTCATGTTGATAATCTTGCCAAGTACCTATTGGAAAGAAATTCCCATGTTTGACATTAAATAATATTAATAGCTAATATTTATTGTGTATTTACTATGTACCAGGTACTATATTAAAACTTCATGTACATTATCTCACTTGATCCTTATAACGCCCTGCTGAAATAGTGCTTTTGCAGTTTAGGTATAGAGAGATTAATGTGCTCAAGGTCACACAGTAACTCACAGCAGAGGCAAGATTTTAATCCCAACAGTTGACTTCAATGTCCCAAGATTATGTTGCTTGCCCTTTGCCTAAAGTGACTTTTTTTCATAGTATCTAAATTTCCTTAGTATACTAGAACCTTGATCTGCAAATACAAAGTGGTGACCTTACAACAACATTGGCGGTATCCTGATTCTTTTGGAATTCGGAAGTTCTTGGCTACCTACAAATAAGGGGTACTTTCTTTTCATTTCCCTGAATCATAAGAAGTAGAGGAAGAATTACTAATTTTGATAGTCCCCATCTCCACATAGGCAACATGTCAGTGAAGATTCGAAAGCTATTAGCTAACAAAGGATATAGGTAAAGGGAGAAGTAACAAAACAGATAAATTTAACAGAAAGAATATAGGCTTGATGAGAAATTAGAACATAAAGACTAAGGATTACAGAGATTTGAGTTTCAATTCTTATTCTATCACTCATCATATTTGCTACTCTGGAGGTCACTGAACCACTGGTTTTCTCAAGTGTTAGATGAGAAACTATCCATTTCTTCCAATAAATTATCCTTTTATAAATTAAGAAATAAAATTACTCAGAAATAAAGTATGTTACTGGAATGCAATTCCATATTATGTATCTCTGTATAATTTCCTCTTTCTCTCTCATTCTCTCTCTCTCTCTCTTCCTTTCTTTCGAGACATAGTCTTGCTCTGCTGCCGAGGCTAGACTGCAGTGGTGTGATCACGGGTCACTGTTAACTTCAAATTTCTCGGCTCAACCAATTCTCCCACCTCAGCATCCTGAGTAGTAACTACAAGTACGCAGCATCACGTTTGACTAATTTATTTATTTATTTTTTTAGAGACAGGGTCTTGCTATGTTGCCCAGGCTGGTCTTCAATTTCTCAAGTGATCTTCCTGCTTTGGCTAATTGCACATTTCTTACTCCTAAATTCTACTTTTATATAAAAAATTTTCAAATTTAACTAATATGCTTTTTTGTGAATAATGACTCTCCATAGGAATAGGGATTTTGCATACTAAAAAGCATCATACTAGCTCCACTGCTTTCAGATGTGATTGCTTTTAAAGAATCATCTGAATAGTGTATCTCAAGACATATAAATTTAAAGGTATAACCAATGCTAAAAGAACAAACAGGTAAATCAGTTATGGGATTAAGTTTGTCCTACTCGTTTCATAAAGTGAACAGCTAGAATGACAAAGTCTTTCCAAAATTATTTGTCTCCATTAATACAATCTCATTTTCCAATGAGATTTGACAGTACACACTAAATACTAAAAAAAAAAAAATTGCATTTTGAAATTTCAATATACAGCAGAACCATATGGCTTGATCACTTACATTTTCACCAGACTCAATATCTAATTACTTTTGCCTGTTCCAAAAGTGAAGTCAACTACCAAAGGACAAATAGTGTGTAAAATTTTCAGTATCACTAGAAAAACATACAGCCTTCTAATGGACTAGCTTATTCAAATTTAACTACTGAAAGCTGCATTCTAATTTGAATGTTTGAAAGTGGTGCTAAGTAAAACAGCCACGTAAGTCCTTTTGGAGACTGACACCTGTCTCTTCACATTCATTTCCTCTTTCATAGGGGAAGAATTTCCAGGTTTATGCAGGACTTGAGGCCATAGTTTCCAGCCTCCCTTGTCATTCAGTGTAGCCAGCCTGGGGGCATTCTGGTCAGTGAGAAGTGATAGGACAGTATACATCTAACTTTGGGGTTGTGTTCTTATTCTCCCCTTCCTGCTGGCACAAGTGCAGAGATGATGTTAAGGCCTGACTGGTGATCTTAGGTGCTTTGTGACTGCTCAACAAGACACATGCAATGCCTGAGTCGCTCACACTGTGTAGCTGCTTTAGCAACCCCAAGGCAGCCTAACTTAGACTGGGAGATGAAAGAAAGAAACTTCAGTCTTGAAAGTAGTGTTGTTTTGGCCTTTTTTACAGCGGCCAAACCTATAGAATACAAACTCCATATTTCCCCTTTCCTCAGCTTCACTTGCTTGGAAAGTATAATAAATAATGTTAGCCAAGTTTTATCCACTTAAGCTTAAGTTTCAGCTTCTCCAAAAGCCACAATTCACAACACATGAAAGACACCTGCATTAGTCTTCTCATGCTAACATAACAAAATACCACAGATGGAGTGGTTTAAACAACAGAAATTTATTTTCTCACAGTTCTGGAGGCTGGGAATTCCAAGATCAAGATGCCAGCTGGGGAGAGCTCTCTTTCTAGTTTGCACGTGGCTAACATGTCACTGTGTGCTTAAATAACCTCTTCTTTTTGAAGTCTCCCTCTCTTCATCTTCTTTTAAGGCCACCAATCCTATTGGATTAGAGTCTCACCAATATGACCTCATTTAACCTTAATGATCCACTTAAAGCCCTATTTCCAGAGAGTCACACTGGGGGTTAGGGCTTCAAGTTCACTGAAACCTATTTCATGTGTTGAAATATGAATTTTGTGGGGAACACAATGCAGTTTACAACACCACCTAACCTCAGCACAGTCATAACAACACCCCGTGCACAGCTCCATCATTTCATTTTCTGCATTGAAATATGACACTATTAAAATGGTGAAGAATCAAGAGCACAAACAGCTGATTATACTTGAAAATAGACTTGAAAAAAGTATGGATTTAAAAACAAAAATATTTAGTCTAATTTATATTATCTTACAACCAATAATTGTGCCATTTTCTGTGCTTCTCTTGTCAATGGATCAACAATAGCAATGACATCGAAGAACATATCACTCTCTTGAGGATTCATCTTTATAACACTAAGAAAACAGAAAATAAGATGAAAGATGATGAGTTAAGTTTATACAAACAACTAATTAATCATGATCTCAGCAATACAATTCTTATAAATTATTTTCTTTCTCACTAAAATTGTAAAATACTGGTTATTTCACACAATGCAAATTTGAAAATCTGTTTTCAACAAATTACAAAACTGAAAAGTATGAGAGAAAATGAAGTAAGATTTTATGAATTAAGTGATTTTTTAAACGCCTTTCAAAGAATGATCCCATTAGTGTAAAAACGCTGATAATTTTAGGCCCTCAAAATTCTGATGGGTTGTACAATTTAAAAAATAAAGCCAAGATGTTTTTGTGTTAGTGGAATATATTTCTTCAGATTTGAGAATAAAATTAACTATTCTACTTTATTAAATTTAGTATTTCAAAAAATCAATATACTGTAACAGGTAAGTTCAGGACAAAAATATCCAAATTAATCATACTTTATTTTGATCCCAGTCTTCCTCTCCTCACCTCATTCCCTCTGTCCTATCCGTTTTTGTCTTTCACCAATATAAGTTCTAAATTAGAAGATGGACTAATTTTTTAAAGGGAAATGAGAAAATGATTAAAAGTACAGAATAGGCCAGAGGGAGACAGTCAATTCTATATTTAATGTAACTAAAAGTTAATGGTGTATATTTGATCAAAAGCAGAGAACATTCTACTGAATTACTGTTTTAACACTATAATCATGTAGGAAATATTTTTTCTCAGATGTAGGATGAATTAATTATACATTTTACATATTACAAAGGAAAAAGGTTACCAAATCAAGAGGTGCACACGTAGTTATAGGAATATTAGTTTCTTTGGTAGGAAAAGGCTTTCTGCAGTGAGGGGATGAATTGCTCAGCAATTTTTAAAAAGCTAGTATTAACAGTTACTTCAAATATGGGTCATCTGAATAGAAAACTGCAAGACATTTTATTTTCTATGCAGTTGACATGATTTAGTTATGTTAAAATAAGAGGGGCATAGTCAGACAACAGACCTTAATGGATAATTATTGCTAGATGTAAGAGCCACAAATCAGATGTTCTGCTATTAAACTGACTCTCAACAGTTGTTGCTTCCTGGAGTTATCTTGGTGAAAATTTTACAAATTACTATCCTACTTTGCAACACCACTCAAAACTGGTCATTTTAGGTATGCCTTATGAGATGTTATTATAGCTTCAGTATGCATCTGTTTGCTGCTTTTTTTCTCCCAGACTACTGCTAATTCTATGAAGTTGTATGAAGCAGAATTCCATAGTCCCCACCATCTGATTATATATGTACTAGGCAGTCCCAAGCCCACTAGTAGGTATTACACTGACTAACCCAAGAATGGAACAGAACATCCTTTTTCTCATGCAGTATTAACAAGATGATAACGACCATCTATTTAAGGTAACAAATTTGTACTAAATTGCCAAAAAACTATTGATACCCTCCATGTCATTAGCCAGGAAGAGTACTGTCAAGCACACTGACAACCATTTAATTATTAAAGCCCAGGTCAGAAAAAAAAAAGGGTGAAGAACTGCTTGGGTGTACACAGTTAATTAACTCTTACAGATACACTGAATACATTTCAAACAGGCTGTTGTAACAGAAAACTCTGAGTTGAATTTTGTTATGATATTTTGTTAACCTATCCATAAAATAGGTCAAGTAATCTATTTTAAGAATATTGAAAACACTGTACATCATATAGCATCCTCTTTATAAAGGCTCCTGGGAGAAATTCCTTTGTCCTCTCTCTTCTAAGAATACTTACATTTCACCTGAATATCTAGTTTGTTTTCCTCTCGTGAACTTGGGAACTGTATAAACTGGAAAACTTAGAGCAAAATTCATGGTATGCTCACGGCAGGAGGGTCACTACTGCCACAGCCTGCAAGGCTTCCTTCAAGACCTCATAGTTTCTTACACAACTTACATTTAATGTTGTGAGTTCCTGGGATGATGTGGGGAGTAGTTAGGATTGCTGTTTTTGCCTTTGTCTAAGATGTTAGGAGAATGGCAAATCCACACAGTCTAAATGGAAGGGAATAGGCTAATATAGAGATCTTTCGGGTCTGGGGAAAAAATGTAATTGTTTTTTCTCATTTTTCACTTTATTCCATATTTCAATTTACTCCTACTCTTTTCTTTCTCCTTTTGCAAACCTTCTAATTTAAGTTACCTTGTCAAATTTAAATTTTCTTATAAGCCAATTTAAATTTTAAAAGTTGGAATTAAGATCAAACATATCAACACAGAAATAACAGATTTATAACAAGTGTTTTAACATATTTAATTATAAAATAACTCCCTATAGACATAGAAGCAGAATGGCAAAGATACAATGCTGTGTTTAAATATATATATGTATTCACACACATATATCTCTCTAAAAAGCTGTGAATAAATATTTTTATGTGATTATAGAAGTATTTGCACATATGCTCATGAAATAATATACAGACATAACTATGGAAATAATACTGATAATTCATAAATTCAAATGTAAAGTGACCTGAAGTATTTGCCCATCACTGTGGCCTACTGTATTATCCTAATATCAATTTCCAAAGGTTCACTGATGTCTTCTAAAATTCGATAACAGAGTGTAACTTTAATGTAGAAATTTACATATAAATTTACCTGCATTTATAAAATATTATTATTTCCCTTGATAGGAAAGAATGCTCTTTGACAAGATAAAAAATGGTATTTCAAGACAAAATTACTAAAGGTGATAACTGTAAGACACTTGAGTGAGCTCAGGGAATCTTCAGTAGTAGTATTTTTTAAAAAAGCAGTGTAGTTACTTTTACAATAAACAGGCACTCTCATAGAGAATATGGGCATAGAAATCACATATGATAGTGATTAAACAGCCTTTTATTTCCATCCTACCGCAGGAGCCTGACAGAGTAAATCCTTGGACCCTTGGTACACGCAGCAGCTTTATAATGTGTCAACTTGACCAGGCTAAATCATATTTTCCAGAATGTTTCTGGCTTGGGTGGGCAACAACAGAGATTCTCAGGAGATCTAGAGGACAGAGAGGCAGCAGCAGCAATTTTGCAGCTCACACACTAGCTGCTGATCTGCTGATTCACTTTGCTGGCCTGAGGCAGCAGCTGGGCCTACACTGTTCAGCTTTGCCTGTACCCTCCCTTCACTCGTCTGAACTCTTGCTCATCCTTGTGTGTTTAGCTTTGTGACAGAGGCCATTCTACATTTGATTAATCAGGACTCTTCCGTCACTTTACACATTGAAAATATAAAGATAATATTATCTATGACTATCTTGAGATACTGCAAAAATTACAAATGATGTTAAGCATGAAAGATATTAAAAATATGACAAATTATACCATGCTTAACTTACTGGAAATTTCGTATCTTCTCTCTCCATATATATTACCCTTTATTTACTAGAATATATAACTAACTGGACTTTATCTTCCTAATGCTGTCAAGTACATTTTTCCCTAATTAATTACTTTTAGTTCTACCTTAAATTTTACCATGTTATGAAAACAAATGGAAATAATTGCATGCATTAACAGAAAAACCACAAACAGATATGATTACATTCTCACCTGTGATTCTCCCTAAGAAATGTGACATCATATCGAGATGCACGCTTAGGCAAAGAGGACATAAGGGCATCAACTTTCATAATAAAGTCACTCGTGCTAGATAAACAGGACAAATAGTGTATGAGTTTTTTGGAAAGAGAAAGTTCCATATTTCATGTTACAATTAATGCTTCAAGAAAGGCTTTATATATCTGAACATGGTTAAATCTACCGAAGTAGACTGCAAAGGGAGACCTATGTATAATAGCATTTCTCTACAACAGTCACAGCCTTCAACACGATAAACACCAATAATGGATATTTACATATGAAGCAAAAGTATAAACACAAATATGGGAACCATGCACACAACCTTTAGGAAAATGGTCACCTCTTGGGGAGGGAGGAGATTGGGGTGGATGGGTAAGAAACAAGGAGAAAGACAGCCAAGGCAAAGAAAACATTAACATCTACAGTTTTGTGATGGTGAGTAAATGGATGTCTTTTATAATTTCCTTATATTCTTTATATATGTCTTTTATTATACCTTTACTTGTCCATATATTTGAAACATTTTCTAATCTTAAAACAAAAACATTAGACTCAAAATACCAAACCCAAGTGAACTGCTCTTAGAACTTATATACTCACTTATTTGAGTTGATTCCCATATTTTCAACAATGTCTTTAATTTTCTCTCCTAAATTACTAAATGTTATCTTTTCCAACAAGTAAAAATCTTCTGCATACAAATCGTCATCTAAAGGTCCTAAAAACTTAAAATAAAAACCGTTATATTATATCTTCTAGAAGATACCAGTTTAAGAAAACATTTCCTCATCAAATAGATATTTGTTAAGCAAAAATTAATTAGAGATTAAAGATATGGTAATCCTGCCATTTACTAATCCTGCCATATACTAGGAAACAAAATACAAATACCTTCTCACTTGGATATTACAAATAACATCTGTATAAACACCAAAATCAAAGTGACAATATAAAAAAATTAGCAAATTATTTCCATTAGAAAGTTTTACTTTGAAACATAAATCATGATGCTTCCAAATACCGTTTCAATCTAAATTCAATTTTGAAAGCAATGGTCTATATTTTAAAAAATCTTTTAACTTCAATTTTCTTTCACATTCATCTATAAATTGTAGAATACACTATATAGACATGAATTACTTTATAAGAAAACCATAAAATAGCAAAACCCAAGAGACAAATCACATAAAAATCACATAGTTACTGTAATAATACTGACCAGTCATCTTTTACCTGATACTGTATAAATGGTTAGGAGCCTAGCAAGGTCAGCTACATTAACTTTAAACCAGTAACTATAAAGTTAGAAGTTGCCAAATTGCCACATACCTAATTTCTCAGGATGGCTCTCCCATCACAACCACTACTGACTCTACTACCATGAGTCCTTTCTGAGGAAGTTAGTACATACAATCATTCTAACATCACATACACAAAGCCCTACTGTAGACTGACATAATCTTATGTACAAAACAATTATATTTAATTATAATCAGAAAACATGTCAACCAGAATATTTTTTTTCTTGGTAAAAAGACCAGAAGGTAGTGGCTGTAACCAGATTTTCTCACTTCCCCTTCACCTGCTTCTGCAGTTCATCTTTTCTAAAAATTACTGAAGCACAGTTCTTGAATCTTTATATCCCATTTTCTCTTATCAAAGGTGACTAACTGGGATCTTGGCATCCCAACTAAATAAATAACATGTTTCACCTTAAATATAAAACATGGTTTCTTAAAAACACAAAAATGGGCACTATAATACTAAAAGTACTCATATAAACATTTCATTGTCTTAAGACATGATATAATTTTTAAAGTAATTTTGAAAGCACATTCAATGTTACATTTCCTAATATGAATCAGCAGTCTTGGAAAAGAGTTGAATTTTATCTATACCACCTCTAGCGACAGGGGCAGTTTTGTCAGTAACACAGAATAAGGAAATAAAATCTTAAAGTATTGTCTTAAAGGGTTAACTAGATTGGCTATCTTTATTGATCAAATTTACCAGAAAACTGGTTGTATTTTGCTTACTTTAAGCACAGCATCAAACAGGAGAAACCTAATGTTTCTGTGTCTTAGTTCTATTTAAAGTTGAACATTTGTGGAATAAAGTAACTTAAATAGCATAAAATCATGTAACGTACAAGTTGAGAAAAAGAACAATAAACTTGAAAATTACGTTGCTTAAATCTTCTTCATAACATTTTAGAAATGTCATTTTTCAGTTATACAGAGTAATTGCCATAACAGAAATGCATTACTTCATTTGACAGGTCATTAAAATTACAGAAAACTGTGTCAGATTTTCATCCACATACTGAGCTAAAAAATCTCTCTCTACTCATAGAAGTTTGATCAACTAGTTTTGATTTTACGCTAACTTTTAGCTAGTGTAACACAAATTAAGTCTATAAATAACCACTATTTTTCATGATGCCTGTCAAATATTTTGAGAGAAAACAGCAGTTAATATTTACTGAAAATTTACTGTGTGTTTGGGTTCCTTCTATGTGCTTTAAATATTGGAGTATATTTAATCACTCCAACAATCCTGTAAGACAGATTATTACCATTCTCATTGTCCAAATGAAGAAATCAGGTCTCAAAGTGTAATGTAATAAATGGTGCAACTGGAATTTGAATCCAGATCTGTCTAACTGTAAAACAAAAAAAAGACCTTGCTTTTTTTTCCTGCTCCCTGCTACCTTATGTCTTTCAGCAAATTGTGAATATGTAAAATAAATATTATTATAACAATGGCATTACTTGTGGCATTAAGATTAAATATGTCAATTTTAAATTATTCAGTATTTTTAAGAAACTATGTGATCATCATTGTACCCTAGTTGTTGATCATTTATAAATAATGTTAACTTTGCGTATGTTCCAATTCTAATGGAAACATTTGAACAGGTTCAGAATGAAGATTTACACTAAAATATCATACTCATTTCATGCATTAAACTATCTGATTCCAAATTTTTATAACATCTGCCACATTGCTGTGATTATTCGGCTTTACAGCATTACTTTCAGAGTGATAAGCTAAGTATTACATTATTGCTCATAAAACACAATACTTGTTTTTCAATATACTTTTCTATTAAAACCACAGTTATACAAATAAAAGGATAATCAAAATTATGTGTTTCCATCAGTCAACACAAAAAGTGAACATAATTTGACTTAATATCTATCTCCAGCCCCAATCCTTCCTCTGTACTACACTCATATTCAATCACTTTCTCATCAAATCTTTTTGGAAGTCCAAACTGAATTATCTTTCCTTCCTCTTATACTGCTCCCGACAACCCCACTCATCCTGCAGCCTTCCTCATCTTGATTCACAGTAACTCCATTCTGCCAGTAACTTAGTTCTCTCACATCTCACACCAAAGTCCCTGGAAAATTCCTGTCCATTCTTCATATAAAATACATCCCACAGCCACTTCTTACTACCACCACTAGAACCATTCTGGTCCAAGCCACCATCATCTCTCATCTGGACTACTGCATTACCTCCCAACTGGCTCCCTGACCCCCTATAGTATATTCCCAAGTAACAGCCTCTAGTGATCCAAAGAAAACATTAGCTAGATGATGCCAATCTTAACCATGCACTTCTGAACTAATTCACAGAGTAAAGTGGGAGTCCTTAAACTTCCTATAAAACCCAATATGATCCGGCCCCCAGCTACTTCTCTGAGCTTCTCTCCTGACTGCTCTCTTCCTACCTGCTATTCTTAAAAAAGCAGACATGATTCACAGGATTCACAGACATGATCTCACCTCACGTCCTTTGCATTCGTTGTACTCTGTCTAGAACAATCCTCTTCCACATATTTGACATGGCTTCCTCCTTCACCTTCTTTGGTTCTTTGCCCAAATGACACTGCTATGAATGTGCTGTGGTTTGAATGTTTTTGTCCTCTCCAAAATTTATGTTGAAACTGAATCCGCAATGCAATAGTGCTATGGGCCTAATGGGAGGTGTTTAGGTCATGAGGGCTGTGCCCTCAAAATGGACTAATGCCACTACAAAAAGGCTTTCAGGAGTGGGTTTGCTCTCTCTTGCCATGTAGGAACATAGCATTCATCCCCTTTTTACCCCACTGCCTTCTGCCATGTGAGGATGCAGCAAGAAAGCTACCATCAGATGCCAGTGCCTTGATCTTGGACTTCACAGACTCCAGAAGCATGAGAGAATACATTTCTGTTCTTTAATACATTTCTGAGATTATATAGTCTCAGGTATTTTGTTACGGCAGCACAAAACAAACTAAGACAAAATGTGTCCCTCAAAATCCATGTGTTGAAACTTAGTGGCCAATATGATAGCACTGAGAGGTGTGGCCTTTGGGAGATGATTAAGCCACGAGGGCTCTGCGCTCATGAATGGAATTTGTATCCTTATAATAAAAGAGTTCAAGACTGAAGGGAGCACTCTGTTGCCCTTCTACCTTCCACTACGTAAAAACAGAGCAACAAGAGGCCATCCTGGAAGCAGATAGCAGCTCTCACCAGACGTCAATGGCAGCATGTTGGCCTTACATTTCCAAGCATCCAGAAGTATAAGAAACAAATTTCTGTTCTCTATAAATTAGCCAGTCTGTGGCATATTTTTATAGCAGCATAAACATACTTAAGATACATGCCTTATCAGTAAGGGTGCTGTTTGTTGTCTCTCTCTATCCATCAAAATATTAGCCTTATCAGTAAGGGTGCTGTTTGTTGTCTCTCTCTATCCATCAAAATATTAGCCCCATGAAAACCTAGTTGTTCACTGCTGTACCTTCAGCATCTAGAAGAATGTTTGATTCACAGTAGGTGTAAGATTAATATCTTAATATTTTTGTCTATTTTAAGGAAAGTGAGGACAAAACATAGTTTTATGTTTTGAGATATAAACATAGTCTTATGTTTATGAGCAATAAGTTGAACATAATTGCATCTAGTATTTGTCATTAATGTCAATAACACTGTATGAATTATATCAAAATGACAAAGACGACATAGGGTAGCTTTTCCCTAGTATATAACTAAAAGGCAAGGCACTAGATAAAACGGGTGCCACTGTTTCCCTCTTTATCCCTTAAAATGCTTGACGTGGTCAAAGATAGCCAAAAGCTTTAGAACTGTTTTTAAAAGCTATATTTCTTCCCAAAGTAACTTTTAAAGTGAAAAAGCAATGCTATTTATAAAGTTCTACATATCTCACTACCAAAACTCACCAATACCTTTTACAATAAATGGCAGCTGTTGTATGTGTGAAACAGCACTGTACACAGATGAACCTGAATCTAACATGCAGGTGAGCAGAGTTCATAAATAAGTGAAAAACAAAACATTAAGAGTGCATTAGAACTCTGAAGACGATTTTGGGATATATAATTTGAAAATTCAAGCAACAGATATGTCAAACACACTGCATTCATTGATTTCTTAATAAACCTAAGCACCAGATTCAGTTTTTTACTTAAACAATTTGTATGAAATAAAATCAGACTATCATATTAAAAATATTAGTATATAGATATCATCCACTTATTTTGTATGTGTCTACAAAGATTATAATCAGAAAAACATTTATATTAACAGAAAAACCAGGATATAAAATTATATATAGTAGGATTACTAGGACGTATTCTAAAAAACCAAAAACGGCTATCTATGTATGGTAGAAAAAAGGGCTGGAAGGAAAAACAATAAGCTATTAAGTTTTATTAGGGTGGTTGGAGAGCAAGAGATTTCCTTCTTAGAGCTTTGTAAATATTTTATTAATAAAAACTACATGGCAATTTATACTACTTGATACTTCAAAACTTATAATAGTATCTAATGCCATTTAACATGAACAACTGTAGGAACAAGAAAAAAGACGTAATAATCTACTTAGTACACCTACTACAACAGTGGTTCTCAATGACAATGTTTTGATGATGTGCATTAAGTTGTTTCTTCTAATACTTACATTAGAACAAAATAAAAGCAAGACACATAAAGAACATTCTTCCTTACCCATATCATCGTTATCACTGAATGGGGGAAAGAATGAAGGAATGGGAAGTGTGTCATGACCCCATTTTATTTATGCTGAGTTGTGTCTGGTGTCTTCAGCTCATGAACACCATGCTGTGTGTGTGTCACATCAGGTGAATTGTGACAGAAAAAGTTAGACCAGCGCATTGCAGTGTCACTGAGAAAAGAGAGCAATAGCTTTTTCTACTTACTCTCCCATTGCTGACAATACCCATTTCTCCAGGACGCAATTTAAGTACATCTTGACAGAACAACTGGTGAGTTCGAAAAATATTCACTCCAACAGTGTTATATTTTTTCTCAAAAGCATTCTTATTCATCCCCTAAAGTAAAAGTTAAGATTGATGAAATTCAGAGAAATTACCAGATTAGTAAATTACTAAGGAACATCAATTTAAATAAAATTTGATATGAAGAAAATGAAACTAAATATTTATTAAATTCTGAACTCAGTACCTCTTATTTGGTATTCTCAATTTAAAAAGTGTTAAAATGGAAATACTCCTTTCTCCCCATTATACTAATTCCAGAAGACCAGTTTAGTAATTATATATTTAAATATGGAAATAAGAAAAATAACCCTTGGTCAAAGTAAAAAAAATATGGACATTCAGCAAATAAGCCACATATATGCTCACTGCACCTTCATACTAAGGTGCATTTCTCTCTCTCAGTACTTCCCAAACTTTAATGTGCATATCAATCACCTGGTATCTTGTTAAAATGCAGAATCTACTTCAGTAGAATCAGGGCGTTAAATTCTCAATTTCTAACAAGTTCCCAGATGCTCTCATGACGATGAAAATGTTCTCTTGCATTGTTCAATATGGCAGCCAAGGCCTCATGTGGTTATGCGGCATTCAAAATGTGGCTACTATGACTGAGGAACTGAATTTAAAATCGTATTTAATTTTAATTTAAGTATAAAATAGCCATATGTAGCCAGTGGCTGTGGTGTGGACCGTGTAGGCCCTGATCGTCTTTACCTTCAAAATCCCCATTCCACTCATCCCCTTTCTGACTGCAACCTCATGACCATCCCCATCCCTAGATCAACAATTACTCAACCTTTCAGTCCACAGACTCTACCATTTATTCACTGTCCATCATCCTTCCCATGGCATAATTTCCTTTTAACCAAGTTCTATTTCAGGATACTTTACTAAAACCAAAACTTTCTCCATGTTTAGCTCCCTCGAATGCTCCCCCTCAGTCATATTCACTGGGCCAAACCCCAACCTTGGTTAAACAACACTCTGCTGAGTCTGCAACTGGACGAAAACAGTAAAATATAGCTGGAGAGAAACATATGACCAATGCTGATCTCACTTTAAATTTATGATCATTAATCTCAAGTGGGCCCTCAGCAATGACCAGAAATCTTCCTTCGCTAGTGTGTTTAATTTACTTTCTCACTCTCAGAATAATAGTAAAATATTCGACATTTCCGCTTTTTGTCCTCGACCCTTTAAAAATACATCCTGCCACTCTAATCCTTAGCTAATGATCCGACTTTTGAAAGCAAATCAATCAAAACAACTTATAAATATTTTGTCTGTCTTTCCTCCTACAATGTAAGCTCCACAAAGAACTGGGACAGGGACTCCATCTGCTTGTTCACAAGTTTATCTCCATTGTCTGATAAACAATCAGTATGTATTTTTTGAATGAATGATTCTTTCTTCAAGAGGATCACCACTGAAATTCCCCCCATAATGGACCCCTTCAGTGAAATACCTGAGATTTACATAACGCTATAACCCCCAATTATTGGCTTAAGTACATATCCTAACTAAAATGCCATCAACTTTAAGAATCATGAAGTAGTTAATGAAACATATGAAATCTGATTTATTAAATGCCTCTGTACAAAGTCGTATCATTTAATGTTTATCTTTTCCCATTTGAAAATGAATGTTTATTATCTCCATTTGTTTAAACCTATTAATCTTTCTCAGTAATAGTCTCTCCAAATACATTCACTTATACTTTTAAAATATGCAATACGTATATATTTAATATTTCAAATAGCTACTGACCTCAATAAGGAATGTTTTAATTTTATCTCCAGAGTAAATAGCTGTAGCAGTTTCTTCCTTTGCCAGTTGCCCAAGAAAGCTTCTCAAAAACCTGGTCTTCTGTGTAAGAAAAGCTGCCAAAATTCCTCTAGAAATAGCTGTGTTCTCTTCATTTATTTTTGATGTAGGATTATAAATAATCCCCAACCGACTATGAACACTTGTTTTCTGCAAACACATTTAGAGATTAAAAGGACCAGTATCTTACATATCTTTTTACAGGTGAATATATTTTCTTTCCCATCCAGTTTGTTCACTGTATCATGCACCATCTTTCACTATCAAAGCCCTCCCATGTTGACTGTACTAAATGTGATACACCACTGAAAAAGCCTAACAATCATTTTACTAATTCCTTCACATCTTTGCATGATTCCTTGGTAATGTAACATTATATTTAAGCTTTTTGTATGTGAAATAACACAAATAAAAAATACACAAGACAAAACGTATAGCTTAGTGAATTAACCCATACAACTACTATCCTGGTCACTGGCACTGCCAGCAAACCCCAAAAATATTCCTCAGATCTCTGTCAATTACCACACCTTCCCACTTTTCTAAAAACAACCACTCTCTTGTCATTTATGGTGATAACAACTTTGCTCTTCTTTATAGTTTATTCCCTAAGCTTGCATTGCTAAACATTTAATCAATTTTAAATTTCATATAAATGGAATCATGCAGTATTATTTTGTGTTCTTTCTCCGCTCAGTAATGTGAGATTTATCAATACTGTTTTCTGTAGCTGTAGTCAATTTTCAGTACTGTAGAGAATTCCATCATATGAATATACATTCTTTTATCCATTCTACTGTTGCTGGACATCTGAGTTTTTTCCAGTTTAGAGCTCTAAAAACAGGATATACGTATCTTCCACTTCAGAAGATGCTAAACAGTTTTTCAAAATAATTGTACTAGTTTTCACTCCCACCAGCAACAGTTCCATCACCTCACAGCCTAAGAAACACTTTGTATTGTCAGATTTTAATTTAACTCATTATCGTACATATGTAAAGATATCTCATCAGGTTTTTAATTTGCTTTTCTCTTATCATTAATGATACTGAACACCCCTTGATATGTCTTTGGGTTCTTTTCTGACTTGCCTGTTCAACCTGCTTCCAGTATTTTTTGGATTACCTTTTTTGGCCCCTGACTTGGAAGAGTTTGATTTCTAAGACTTAAGGGCTTTTTTTGGTTATATGTGTAAAGATAAGCTTCTCCCATTCTATGGCTTGTTTTGTAGTGTACTGATGATGTGTTATGATGGGAAGCAGTCCTTAATTTTAAAGTAGTTCCATTTATTGGTATCATACCTGATGGCTACTTGGTTTTGGGTCTCATTTTAGAAATCTTCTCTAAAGTCAAAAAGATAATCTATATTATCTTTCAGAAGATTTATTGTTTTGCCTTTTATGTTTAGCTCTATAATCCAACTGGAATCAATTTTTGTGTATGACGTGAAAAGAGGAAAGTGTCAAAGATTACCCTTACTGTTCCATAAAGCCAACTTTGTTACAAATCAAGTGTTAACATATGCATGACTTTATTTCTGGGTTCTCTAATCTTCTTCCATTGCTCTATTTTTCTATGCTTGTGCTAATACCAAACTGCATTCAATTCTGTAGTTTTATCAAAGATCTTGATATCCAGTAAAGCTGTTATCACTTTTTCTGCTTTAAGATTATTTTAGCTACTCTTGGTGCTTTGAATTTCTGGATGAGCTTTTGAATCTGCTTGACAATTTCCACAAAAATTTCCAGTGTTTGATATTTTTCATACTATTGGAAATGGTATCTTTACTTAAATTGCATTTCTTGTTTGTTGCAACTCTTAGAAATATAATTAATTATTGGACATTGACCTGGTACTAAACAACCTTAAACTATATAATTAATTCTAATAATTTATATGTGGATATGTACTTTCTGTGTAAACAATTTGGAATGGCAATTGGAAGATAATAAAGATTATACAATCTGAAGAACAGAATGTAAAAAGACTGAAAAAAATGAACAGGTTCTCAGAGAAACGTGGGACATCATTAAGCATGCCAACATATGCATAATAGAAGACCCAGGAACAGAAGAAAAAAGAAATGTAGAAAATATTAAAAAAAAAAAAAAACACTGAAAGTTTCCCAATTTTGATTAATAACATAATTTACAAATCTAAGAAGCTCAACGTACTCCAATAAGGATAAATGTAAAGATATCCACAGCCAGGCACATGAGTCAAAATGTTAAAAGCAAAAGCTAAAATCTTGAAAAGAGCAAGAGAAATGTTTTTTTCGTTGTATACAAAAGAATCTCAATAACATTAAAGGCTAACTTCTTATCAGAAACAACAGAAGCCAGAAGGCAATGAGATGGGGGCGTTCCAAGATGACGGAATAGGAACAGTTCCAGTCTGCAGTTCCCAGCGTGATCGACACAGAAGATGGGTGATTCCTGCACTTCCAACTCAGGTACCTCGTTCATCTCATTGGGAATGGTGAGAGAGTGGGTGCAGCCCATGGAGGGCGAGCCGAAGCAGGGCAGGGCGTCGCCTCACCCGGGAAGCACAAGGGGTTGGGGAATTTCCCTTTCCTAGCCAAGGGAAGGCGTGACAGACTTCCTGGAAAAACGGGACATTCCCACCCAAATACTGTGATTTTCCCATAGGTCTCAGCAACTGGCAGACAAAGTGATTCTCTCCTGTGCTCAATTCGGCAGGTCCCACGCCCAAGGAGCCTTGCTCACTGCTAGCGCAGCAGTCTGAGATTGAACTGCAAGGGGGCAGCCTGGCTGGGGGAGGGGCATCCACCACAGCTGAGGCTTAAGTGGGTAGACAAAGCAGCCGGGAAGGTCTGACTAGGCACAGCCCACCGCAGCTCAGAAAGGCCTACTGCCTCTAGACTCCACCTCTGTGGGCAGAGCTTAGCAGAACAAAAGGCAGCAGACAACTCCTGCAGACTTAAACGTTTGTAGAATGGAACCAAGTTGGAAAACACTATTCAGGGTATTATCCAGGAGAACTTCCCCAACCTAGCAAGGCAGGCCAATGTTCAAATTCAGGAAATACAGAGAACAACACAAAAATACTCCTCGAGAAGCACAACCCCCAGACACATAATCATGAGATTCACCAAGGTTGAAATGAAGGAAAAAGTGTCAATGGCAACCAGAGAGAAAGGTCGAGTTACCCACAAAGGGAAGCCCATCAGACTAACTGCGGACCTCTCGGCAGAAACCCTACGAGCCAGAAGAGAGTGGGGGCCAATATTCAACATTCTTAAAGAAAAGAAATTTCAACCCAGAATTTCAAAGCCAGCCTAACTAAGCTTCATAAGTGAAGGAGAAATAAAATACTTTACAGACAAGCAAATGCTGAGAGATTCTGTCACCACCAGGCCTGCCTTACAAGAGCTCCTGAAGGAAGCACTGAACATGGAAAGGAACAACCAGTACCAGCCACTGCAAGAACAGGCCAAATTGTAAAGACCATTGGTGCTATGAAGAAACTGCATCAATTAACGGGCAAAATAACCAGCGAACATCATAACGACAGGATCAAATTCACACATAACAATATTAATGTTAAACTTAAATGGGCTAAATGCCCCAATTAAAAGACACAGACTGGAAATTGGATAGTCAAGACCCATCAGCATGCTGCATTCAGGAGACCCATTTCACATGCAGAGACACACATAGGTTCAAAATAAAGGGATGGAGGAAGATCTACCAAGCAAATGGAAAGAAAAAAGAGCAGGGGTTGCAATCCTAGTCTCTGATAAAACAGATTTTAAATCAACAAAGATTAAAAGAGACAAAGAAGGCCATTATATAATGGTAAAGGGATCAATTCAACAAGAACAGGTAACTATCCTAAATATATATGCATGCAATACAGGAGCACCCAGATTCATAAAGCAAGTACTTGGAGACCTACAAAGACACTTAGACTCCCACACAATAATAATGGGAGACTTTAACACCCCACTGTCAATATTAGACAGATCAACAAGACAAAAAGTTAACAAGGATATCCAGGACCTGAACTCAGTTCTGCACCAAGCAGACCTATTAGACATCTAAAGAAGTCTCCACTACAAATCAACAGAATATACATTCTTCTCAGCACCATACTGCACTTATTCTAAAATTGACCACATAATTGGAGTAAAGCACTCCTCAGCAAATGTAAAAGAACAGAAATCACAACAAACCATCTCTCAGACCACAAGGCAATCAAATTAGAACTCAGGATTAAGAAACTTACTCAAAACCGCTCAACCACATGGAAACTGGACAACCTGCTCCTGAACGACTACTGGATAAATAACGAACGAAGGCAGAAATAAAGATGTTTTTTAAAAACCAATGAGAACAAAGACACAATGTACCAGAATCTGTGGGACACATGTAAAGCTGTGTGTAGTGGGAAATGCATAGCACTAAATGCCCACAAGAGAAAGCAAGAAAGATCTAAAATCAGCACCCTAACATCACAACTAAAAGAACTAGAAAAGCAAGAGCAAACACATTCAAAAACTAGCAGAAGGCAAGAACTATTTAAGATCAGAGTAGAACTGAAAGAGATAGAGACACAAAAAACCCTTCAAAAAATCAATGAATCCAGGAGCTGGTTTTTTGAAAAGATCAATAAAATAGACCGCTAGCAAGACTAATAAAGAAGAATAAAATAGACACAATAGAAAATGATAAAGGGGATATCACCCCTGATTCCACAGAAATACAAACTACCATGAGAGAATACTATAAACACCTCTACGCAAATAAAAAAGAAAATCTAGAAGAAATGTATAAATTCCTGGACACATACACCCTCCCAACACTAAACCAGGAAGAAGCTGAATCTCTGAATAGACCAATAACAGGCTATGAAATTGAGGCAATAATTAATAGCCTACCAACTAAAAAAAGTCCAGGTCCAGACAGATTCAGAGTCAAATTCTACCACAGGTACAAAGAGGAGCTGGTACCAGGCCGTCTGAAACTATTGCAATCAACAGAAAAAGAGGGAATCCTCCCTAACTCAATTTATGAGGCCAACATCATCCTGATACCAAAGCCTGGCAGAGACACAACAAAAAAAGAGAATTTTAGACCAATATCCCTGATGAACATCAGTGAGAAAATCCTCAATAAAATACTGGCAAACCAAATGCAGCAGCACATCAAAAAGCTTATCCACCATGATCAAGTCAGCTTCATCCCTGGGATGCAAGACTGGTTCAATATATGCAAATCAATAAACATAATCTATCACATGAACAGAACCAATGACAAAAACCACATGATTATCTCAACAGATGCAGAAAAGGCCCTCGACAAAACTCAACAGTCATCATGCTAAAAACTCTCAATAAACTAGGTACTGATGGAACGTATCTCAAAATAGTAAGAGCTAGTTATGACAAACTCACAGCCAATATCACACTGAATGGGCAAAAACTGGAAGCATTCCCTTTGAAAATCAGCAGAAGACAGGGACGCCCTCTCTCACCACTCCTATTTAACATAGTGTTGGAAGTTCTGGCCAGGGCAATCAGGCAGGAGAAAGAAATAAAGGGCATTCAATTACGAAAAGAGGAAGTCAAATTGTCCCTGTTTGCAGATGACATGATTGTATATTCAGAAAACCCCATCGTCTCAGCCCAAAATCTCCTTAAGGAGATAAGCAACTTCAGCAAAGTCTCAGGATACAAAATCAACGTGCAAAAATCATAAGCATTCCTATACACCATTAACAGAGAGCCAAATCATGAGTGAACTCCCATTCACAATTGCTACAAAGAGAAAAAAATATCTAGAAATCCAACTTACAAGGGATGTGAAGGACCTCTTCAAGGAGAACTACAAATCACTGCTCAAAGAAATTAAAGAGGACACAAACAAATGGAAGAATATTCCATGCTCATGGATAGGAACAATCAGTATCATGAAAATAGCCATACTGCCTAAAGTAATTTATAGATTCAATGCCATCCCCATCAAGCTACCAATGACTTTCTTCACAGAATTGGAAAAAACTACTTTAAACTTCATATGGAACCCAAAGTCTGCATTGCCAAGACAATCCTAAGCAAAAAGAACAAAGCTGGAGGCATCATGCTACCTGACTTCAAACTATACTACAAGGCTACAGTAACCAAAACAGCATAGTACTGGTACCAAAACAGAGAGACAGACCAATGGAACAGAACAGAGACCACAGAAATAACACCACACATCTACAACCATCTGATCTTTGACAACCCTGACAAAACAAGAAATGGGCAAAGGAGTCCCTATTTAATAAATTGTGCTGGGAAAACTGGCTAGCCATATGCAGAAAGCTGAAATTGCATCCCTTCCTTACACCTTATACAAAAATTAACTCAAGACGGATTAGAGACCTAAATGTTAGACCTAAAACCATAAAAACCCTAGAAGAAAACGTAGGCAATACCATTTAGGACATAGCCATGGGCAAGGACTTCATTACCAAAACACCAAAAGCAATGGCAACAAAAGCCAAAACAGACAAACGGGATCTAATTAAAGTAAAGAGCTTCTGCACAGCAGAAGAAACTACTATCAGAGTAAACAGGTGATCTACAGAATGGGATAAAATTTTTGCCATCTACCCATCTGACAAAGGGCTAATATCCAGAATCTGCAAAGAACTTAAACAAATTTACAAGAAAAAAACAAACCCATCAAAAAGTGGGCGAAGGAAATGAACAGACACTTCTCAAAAGAAGACATCTATGCAGTCAACAGACACATGAAAAAATGCTCATCATCACTGGTTATCAGAGGAGTACAAATCAAAACCACAATGAGATACCATCTCATGCCAGTTAGAATGGCGATCATTAAAAAGTCAGGAAACAACAGGTGCTGGAGAGGATGTGGAGAAATAGTAATGCTTTTACACTGTTGGTGGGACTGTAAATTAGCTCAACCATTGTGGAAGACAGTGTGGTGATTCCTCAAGCATCTAGAACTAGAAATACCATTTGACCCAGCCATCCCATTACTGGTATATATACCCAAAGGATTATAAATCATGCTACTATAAAGACACATGCACATCTGTGTTTATTGCGGCACTATTCACAATATCAAAGACTCGGAACCAACCCAAATGTCCATCAGTGACAGATTGGATTAAAAAAATGTGGCACATATACATCATGGAATACTATGCAGCCATAAAAAAGGATGAGTTCATGTCCTTTGCAGGGACATGGATGAAGCTGGAAACCATCATTCTCAGGAAACTATCATAAGGACAGAAAACCAAACACTGCATGTTCTCACTCATAGGTGGGAATTGAACAATGAGATCACTTGGACACAGGGCGGAGAACATCACACACTGGGGCCTGCTGGGGGCTGGGGGGCTGGGGGAGGGATAGCATTAGGAGACATACCTAATGTAAATGATAAGTTGATGGGTACAGCAAACCATCATGGCACATGTATACCTATGTATCAAACCTGCACGTTGTACACATGTATCTTAGAACTTAAAGTATAATTTTAAAAAAAGAAGGCAATGAAATGATATATTCAAAGTGTTAAAATATTCCTTATAACCACTATAATGTTTCTTAAAACTACTGGCATCTGCTTAAATTTACAAAGGCAGAAGAAAGCAAGCTACGAAAGGAGAGAATTAAAATATATAGAAAGGATAATTAATAGAATTAAAACCCTAAATGGCTGCGCACAGTGGCTCCTGCCTATAATCCCAGCACTTTGGGAGGCTGAGGCAGGCGGATCACCTGAGGTGAGGATTTTGAGACCACCGTGGCCATGATGGTGAAAATCCATCTCTACTAAAAAAAATACAAAAATTAGCTGGGTGTGCTGGTGCACACCTGTAATCCCAAGCACATGGGAGGCAGAGGCAGGAGAATCACTTGCACCCAGGAGGTGGAGGGTGCAGTGAGCTCAGACTGCACCACTGTACTCCAGCCTGGGCGACTGAGTGAGACTCTTTCAAAAAAACAAAAACAAACAAACAAACTCCCCACAAAACTCTTAAATATAAAAATTATGAAGAAATTTTAAAAGACTGATAGTTCTAATATAGACACTTTTTAACTGTCAAGAACATCACCCACTAATTTAAATGATGTCAAAACGTAAAATGACATGCAAAATATTAATCTACAAAATGCTTCTAGGGGTCAATGATAGAATCATAACACCTACAAGCCTGATACTATTCTTCTGTTATCTCATCTCTTCCCCTTGCTGTCTCCTAGCCATACACTTTGCTGTCTTCTTACATAAAGTATGTTCTTGCATTAGAACCTCTGCATCAGCTAGACACTCTGGTGGGAATATATTTTCCCTCAGTATTTGAATTGTTAATTCCCTCAATTCCTTCAGGTCATTGCTGAAATGTCATCTTCTCAATGAGGCGTCTCCTGCCAACCTTATTTGAAATTGTAATCTGTCTGCAATCTGACTCTCTGCTCCTGAGCTTCCCTTACCCAGTTCTTTTTCTTTTTCCACAGCATTTCTCACCTTCTTGACATGTAACTCAACTCACATATATGTCTATCACTTATTGTCTGTCTCCCTATCCACACTACTCCTGCTAAAATTTAACCTGCATAAGATAAAATACCTTAATATTGTAAACTAATATATCCCCAGAAGGGAGAATACACTCACTCAAATACTTAGACAGTAAATGAATAATAAATAGATTACATATGAAAAGGACATACTTATTTAGATGCAAAAAATACTCTTATCCCTGTGGAAGTTTTAGCCACTCCAGCCAGGGTTATAAGGACAGATCTCCGATCTCTCCCAGGGACAGGGCTTCCGGGGGAGGGTCACGACCATCTCTACAGATTGGTCGACTCAGCTGTTCCAGCCTGCCAGCTTTGGAGAGTGCAAACAGTCTAGACAAGGAAGGCTCCCCCACCAACAGAGCATAGCTGCTCTGCCTGATCAGGGCAAGACTGCTTCTTTAAGCAGCACCCCAGCCATTCCTCCTCACTGGGGAGGACCTCTCTGCAGCGGCTTCAGCCACACCACCCAGGATTACAAAGACAAAGCTTTGATCTCTTCCTGAGACAGAGTTCCCAGTGGGAGGAGCGTCTACCATCTCTGCAGTTTGGTTGACTCAGCTGTTCCAGTCAGCCGGCTTTGGAGAGTCCAAACAGTCTGGGTGAGAAAGGATTCACCCCAACATATAGCAAACCTGCTCTAGCAAAAAGCAGCCAGCCTGCCTATTTAAGCAGGTCCCTGATCCCATTCTTCTTATCTACATAAGACCTCACAACAAGGGTCTCTAGCCACCTGCTGTAGGTGTGTTTGGACTGGCAATAGGTCTGTACCCCTCTAGGACAGAGCTTCTGGAATGATCTGGCTGCCATCTTTGTTGTTTCACAGCCTTCACTGGTGATACCTCTGGGTACAGGAAAAACAGAAGCAAGTAGGGTGTGGGGTGGACCCTCAGCAAACTGCAGCAGCCCCACAGAAGAGTGGCTTGACCGTTAAAAACAAACAGAAAGCAACAAAATCATCATCATCAAAAAGGACCCCACAAAAACCCCATTCAAACGTCAGCAACCTCAGAAATCAAAGATGAGAAAAAAATCGAAGCAAAAATGCTGAAAACTCAAAAGGCCAGAGTGTCTCTTCTCCAAATGACTGCAACATCTCTCCCCTAAGGGGACAGAACTGGGCCCAAGCTGAGATGGCTGAAATGATGGAAGTACGCTTCAGAAGGTGGGTAATAAGGAACTTCGCTAAGCTAAAGGAGCACGTTCTAACCCAATGCAAAGAAGCTAAGCACTATGATAAAACACCACAGAAGCTGTAAGCCAGAACAATCGGTTTAGAGAGGAATACAAATGACCTGATGGAACTGAAAAACACAACATGAAAACTTCACAATGTAACCACAAGTATCAATAACTTAACAGACCAAGCAGAGGAAAAAAATTTCAGAACTTGAAAATTATCTTGCTGAAATAAGGCAGGTAGACAACATTAAAGAAAAAAGAATGAAAAGGAACAAACAAAACCTCCGAGAACTATGGGATTATGTAAAAGGAGCAAACCCATGACTGATGGGGTACCTGAAAGAAACAGGGAGAACAGAACCAAGTTGAAAAACATACGTGAGGATATCATCCAGGAGAACTTCCCCAACCTAGCAGGAAAGGCCAACATTCAAATTCAGGAAATGCGGAGAACCCCAGTAAGATCCTCCATGAAAAGATCAATCACAAGATATATAATCATCAGATTCTCCAAGGTTGAAATGAAAGAAGAAATGTTAGAGGGCAGCCAGAGAGAAAGGCTAGGTCATCCACAAAAGGAAGCCCATCAGACTAACAGCAGACCTCTCAACTGAAACCCTACAAGCCAGAAGAGATTGGGGCCAATATTCAACATTCTTAAAGAATTCCCAATTCATTGCTTAAAGAAAAAATTCTGAAGGAATTCTCAAAGAAAAGAATTTCTGGAATTTCGTATCTGGAAACTAAGCTTCATAAGCAAGGAGAAGCAAATGCTGAGGGAATTCATCACCATCAGCCTGCCTTGCAAGAGCTTCTGAAGGAAGCATTAAGTATGGAAAGGAAAAACCATTAGCAGCCACGACAAATACACACTGAAGTACACAGACCAGTGACACTATAAATCAACCACATAAACAAGTCTGCAAAATAACCAGCTAGCATCATGATGACAGCATCAAATTCACAATCATAACAATACTAACCTTAAATGTAAATGGGTTAAATGCCCCAAGTAAAAGACAAAGAATGGCAAGCTGTGTAAACAGTGAAGACCCATCAACACACTGTCTTCAAGAGATCCATCTCACATGGAAAGACACATAAAGGCTCAAAATAAAGGGATGGAGGAAAATTTATGAGCAAATGGAAAACAGAAAAAAAAGCTACAAAGATTAAAAAAGAACATTACATAATTATAAAGGGTTCAAGAAAAGCTAACTATCCTAAATATATATGCACCCAATACAGAAGCACCCAGATTCATAAAGCAAATTCTTAAGACACCTACAAAGAGACTTACAATCCCACACAATAATAGTGAGAGACCTTAACACCCCACTAACAATATTAGAGAGATGATTGAGACAGAAAATTAACAAAGATATTCAGGATCAAGTGGACTTGATATATATTTACAGAAATCTCCACCAAACCCCAACAGAATATACATTCTTCTCTATGCCACATGACACTTACTCTAAAATTGATCACATAATTGGAAGACGTTCCTCAGCCAATGCAAAACAAGTGGAACTGAAGATTAACAAATTCACTAAAAACCACACACCGACATGAAAACTGAACAACCTGCTCCTGAATAACTCTTGAGTAAATAAGGAAATTAAGGCAGAAATGCCAAGAAGTACATTGAAATTAATAAGAACAAAGAGACAATGTACCAGAATCTCTGGGATGCAACTAAAGCAGTGTTAATAAAAAAATTTACAGCACTAAATGCCCACATCAAAAAGCTAGAAAGATCTCAAGTTAACAATCTAACATCTCAATTAAAATAACTTGAGAGCCAAGAGCAAACAAACCCCAAAGCTAGCAGAAGGCAAGAAATAACCACAATCAGAGCTGAACTGAAAGAGTTAGACACGAAAAACTCTTCAAAAAAATCAACCAATCCAGGATCTGTTATTAGAAAAAATTAGTAAAACAGACCACTAGCTAGATTGATAAAGAATAAATGCCCATGCCTATGTCCTGAATGGTACTACCTAGATTTTCTTCTAGGGTTTTTATGGTAATAGGTCTAACATTTAAGTCTCTAATCCATCTTGAATTAATCTTCGTATAAGGAGTAAGGAAAGGATCCAGTTTCAGCTTTCTACTTATGGCTAGCCAATTTTCCCAGCACCATTTATTAAATAGGGAATCCTTTCCCCATTTCTTGTTTTTCTCAGGTTTGTCAAAGATCAGATGGCTGCAGATGTGTGGTATTATTTCTGAAGACTCTGTTCTGTTCCATTGGTCTATATCTCTGTTTTGGTACCAGTACCATGCTGTTTTGGTTACTGTAGCCTTGCAGTATAGTTTGAAGTCAGGTAGCGTGACGCCTCCAGCTTTGTCCTTTTGACTTAGGATTGTCTTGGCAATGCAGGCTCTTTTTTGGTTCCATATGAACTTTAAAGCAGTTTTTTCCAATTCTGTGAAGAAACTCATTGGTAGCTTGATGGGGATGGCATTGAATCTATAAATAACCTTGGGCAGTATGGCCGTTTTCACGATATTGACTCTTCCTATCCATGAGCATGGTATGTTCTTCCATTTGTTTGTGTCCTCTTTTATTTCACTGAGCAGTGGTTTGTAGTTCTCCTTGAAGAGGTCCTTTACATCCCTTGTAAGTTGGATTCCTAGGTATTTTATTCTCTTTGAAGCAATTGTGAATGGAAGTTCATTCCTGATTTGGCTCTCTGCTTGTCTGTTACTGGTGTATAAGAATGCTTGTGATTTTTGCACATTAATTTTGTATCCTGAGACTTTGCTGAAGTTGCTTATCAGCTTAAGAAGGTTTTGGGCTGAGACGATGGGGTTTTCTAAGTATACAATCATGTCATCTGCAAACAGGGACAATTTGACTTCTTCTTTTTCCTAACTGAATACCCTTGATTTCTTTCTCTTGCCTGACTGCCCTAGCCAGAACTTCCAACACTATGTTGAATAGGAGTGGTGAGAGAGGGCATCCCTGTCTTGTGCCAGTTTTCAAAGGGACTTCATGTCTAAAACACCAAAAGCAATGGCAGCAAAAGCCAAAATTGACAAATGGGATCTAATTAAACTAAAGAGCTTCTGCACAGCAAAAGAAACTACCATCAGAGTGAACAGGCAACCTACAGAATGGGAGAAAATTTTTGCAATCTACTCATCTGACAAAGGGCTAATTTCCAGAATCTACAAAGAACTCAAACAAATATACAAGAAAAAAACAAACAACCCCATCAAAAAGTGGGCAAAGGATATGAACAGACATTTCTCAAAAGAAGACATTCATACAGCCAACAGACACATGAAAAAATGCTCATCATCACTGGCCATCAGAGAAAAGCAAATCAAAACCACAATGAGATACCATCTCACACCAGTTAGAATGGCAATCATTAAAAAGTCAGGAAACAACAGGTGCTGGAGAGGATGTGGAGAAATAGGAACACTTTTACACTGTTGGTGGGATTGTAAACTAGTTCAACCATTATGGAAAACAGTATGGCGATTCCTCAAGAAGTACCATATGACCCAGCCATCCCATTACTGGGTATATACCCAAAGGATCATAAATCATGCTGCTATAGAGACACATGCACACGTATGTTTATTGCGGCACTATTCACAATAGCAAAGACTTGGAATCAGCCCAAATGTCCATCAGTGACAGACTGGATTAAGAAAATGTGGCACATATACACCATGGAATACTATGCAGCCGTAAAGAAGGATGAGTTCATGTCCTTTGTAGGGACATGGATGCAGCTGGAAACCACCGTTCTCAGCAAACTGTTGCAAGAACAGAACACCAAACACCGCATGTTCTCACTCATAGGTGGGAACTGAACAATGAGACCACTTGGACTCGGGAAGGGGAACATCACACACTGGGGCCTATCATGGGGAAGGGGAAGCGGGGAGGGATTGCATTGGGAGTTATACCTGATGTAAATGACGAGTTGATGGGTGCTGATGAGTTGATGGGTGCAGCACACCAACATGGCACAAGTATACATATGTAACAAACCTGCACGTTATGCACATGTACCCTAGAACTTAAAGTATAATAATAACAAAATAAAAAATAAAAAAAAAATCTCCCAATAAACCAGGTACTAAAGGAACATACCTCAAAATCATAAAAGCCATATATGACAAACTCACAGCCAGTATCATATTGAATGGGCAAAAGCTGGAAGCATTCCCCTTGAAAACTGGCACAAGACAAGGATGCCCTCTCTCACCACTCCTATTCACCACAGTATTGAAAGTTCTGGCCAGGGCAATCAGGCAAGAGAAAGAAAGAAAGAGTATTCAAATAGGAAGAGAGGAAGTCAAATTATCTTTGTTTGCAGATAACATGATTTTGTATCTAGAAAACCCCATCATCTCAGCCCAAAAGCTTTTTAAGCTGATAAGCAACTTCAGCAAAGTCTCAGGATACAAAATCGATGTGCAAAAATCTCTAGCATTCCTATACACCACCACCAAGTAGGCAGAGCCATCCCATTCACAATTGCTACAAAATGAATCAAATACCTAGGAATACAGGTAACAAGGGAAGTGAAGAATCTCTTCAAGGAGAATTACAAACCACTGCTCAAAGGAAATCAAAGAGGACACAAACAAATAGAAAAACATTCCATGCTCATGGATAGGAAGAATCGACATCAGAAAATGGCCATACTGCCCTAAGTGATTTACAGATTCAAAGCTATTCCCATTAAACTAACATTGACATTCTTCATATATTTAGAAAAAGTGATTTTAAAATTCATATGGAACCAAAAAGGAGCCCGAATAGTAAAGCCAACCCTATGAAAAAAGAACAAAGCTGGAGGTATCATGCCACCCAACTTCAAAATATACAATGTTACAGTAACCAAGATGGCATGGTACTGATACAAGAACAGACACATAGACCAACGGAACAGAATAGAGAACTCAGAAATAAGACCACACATCTACAACCATCTGATCTTCAACAAAACTGACAAAAGTAAGCAATGGGGAAAGGGTTCCCTATTTAATAAACGGTGCTGGAAGTGGCTAGCCATATGCAGAAAACTGAAACTGGATCCCTTCCTTTCACCTTATACAAATACTGACTCAAGATGAATGAAAAACTTAAATGTAAAACCAAAAACTATTAAAACTCTAGA
This sequence comes from Piliocolobus tephrosceles, assembly GCF_002776525.5. Taxonomy (NCBI): domain Eukaryota; kingdom Metazoa; phylum Chordata; class Mammalia; order Primates; family Cercopithecidae; genus Piliocolobus; species Piliocolobus tephrosceles. The sequence continues at coordinate 18,010,429 of NC_045455.1, read as the reverse complement.
AGAAAATCTAGCCAGTATTACTCAGGACATAGACATGGGCAAGGATTTCATGGTGAAAATGCCAAATGCAGTTGTGATAAAAGCAAAAATTGGTAAATGGGATATATTACTAATTAAACTAAAGAGCTTCTGCACAGCAAAAGAAACTATCATCAGAGAGAACACATAATCTATGAAATGGGAAAAAGTTTTTCCCATCTATCCATCTGACAAAGGTCTAATATCCAGAGTCTACAAGGAACTTAAATTTACAAGAAAAAAACAAACGACCCCATTAAAAAGTGGACAAAGTACACAGACACTTCTCAAAAGAAGATATACATGTGGCCAACAAATATGAGGAAAAAGCTCCACATCACTGATCATTAGAGAAATGCAAATCAAAACCACAATGAGATAACATCTCATGCCAGTCAGAATGGGCATTACTAAAAAGTCAAAAAAGAACAGATGCTGGCGAGGTTGCAGAGAAAAGAGAATGCTTAAACACAGTTGGAATAAAAATTACGTCAGCCACTATGAAAAGCAGTTTGGAGATTTCTCAAAGAACTGAAAACAAAATTACCATTTGACCCAGCAATCCCATTACTAGGTAATACCCAAAGGAATATAAATCATTCCATTAAATATTATAAGGATACAGAACGTGTATGTTCACTGCAGCACTATTCACAATAGCAAAGACATGGAATCAACCTAAATGCCTATCGATGATAGACTGGATAAAGAAAATGTACATATACACCATGGAATACTATACAGCCATAAAATGGAATGAAATCATGTCCTTTGCAGGGACACGGAACGAGCTGCAAATGCAGCTGCACGGAAGGAGGATGAGTTTGCATCCTCAGCAAACTAACACAGGAACAGAAAACCAAACACCACATATTCCCACTTTTAAGTGGGAGTTGAATGATGAGAACATACGGACAAAATGGCAGAAACAACACACACTGTGGTCTGTTGGGGGTGGGCGGTGTGGGGAGGGAGAGCATCAGGAAGAATAGCTAAGGGATGCAGGGCTTAATATCTAGGCAATGGGACGATCTGTGTAGCAAACCACCATAGCATACATTTATCTGTATAACAAACTTGCACATCCTACACATATACTCTTAAAAGTTGAAAAAAAAAAGGTGGTGACAGTGTTTTTGTTGTTGTTGTTGCTGTTTTCCAGACAGTGGATAGGAAGCAGTGTTAGCATGCGTCTCCCACTTGGAAGGACAGAATAGTGGGTAAAGATTCACACTGTGACTTTTTTTTTTCCGCAGGAGCACTACATGAAGTTACAGAAAAATACTTA